>NC_041396.2:255060429-255357929 GCF_900747795.2 Erpetoichthys calabaricus | reverse complement strand
GGTATTTAAACTGATCTGCTATGGTAAAAGGTAGGGTGTCCAATCTAATATTTTATGGTTGTGAATTCACTGGAAAGAGCATACTTTTATTCAGATCCATATTACTAACTGAGAATGCTAAACCGGATGGACGCAGGCGCCCCACAAACCATGCACGAAGCCATTGCACACAAAACGGGACACACACAAAGAAGAGGATTGAGACCCACGACACCCAAAGCCCCCGTCCAGTAACTGAAATAAGAAATGAGGCCAAGCGCCCCTAGGACACCAAAAACAAAGGAGTCACACGCTGGCACACATAGCACACGAAACGGTTCGCACACAAAAAGGACGATTCAGCCCCACGACACACAAACACCCCCTCCACTAACAGAAATAAAAACTCAGGCAACAAGCCCCCAGCACACAAAAAAAAAACAAGCCGCGAGCGCCACACAAAGCCCATTGGACACGAAACGGGACACTACGGACATAGCACGCGAAACGTACACAAAAAGGACGATTCAGACCCACGACCACACTGACGATTACGCCAGTTAGCTGACAGCGCGTTCAATAATAAGTCCACTTTTCATAAAAATTCATTGTGATTAATGAATGTCATTTGCAATCATTGTCATTCACTTAACTTCCCTGAAGAAACAAATGGCAATACAAGTAATGAATTTACACGTTGTTGTCAAAAAAGTCAAATTACACTGCCTCCTTTACATTCATATCCTGCATATCTACAGAAGCTTCTAACTAACGAAGTACCTGAAAGTAAAAACTTTATGAACTGCATTACATCCTACAATAGTTCATTTGATTTTGCATCTACCGGAGTAAATATCAGGTCACCAAAAGGCAATGACCCATACTGCTTTCGCGTATGTGGACAAATATTACATCGCATTGGAACAGTGCACCCTGAAACAAATCAAGAACGCAAATATGCACAAATTACGTCGGCACCTACAAAGCGCTTCTGAAACCGCGGAAGAAAAAATGTCTCGGCTCCAAAAACACATGTCACTCCTTATTCCAAATACCGGTCCCAATCACAGAAACATCGGTATCCACTATGACAATGCACAGTAACAATGCACGTGACATCCGTCTTGCCACACTATTAATTATAGATGAATGTACAATGGCATCCAGTCACTTACTCAACACCATTGATAAACTTCTACAAACGTTGATGAATAATAATATTCCCTTTGCGGGAAAGGTATTTTTATTAGGAGGAGATTTTAGACAGTGCTTAACTATTACTCCACTTACAATGCGCTCAGCTATTGTTCAGTCCACCTTAAAATACGCGGACAATTGGCATTGCGTTGATGAATAATAATATTCCCTTTGGAGGAAAGGTACTTTTATTAGGAGTAGATTTTAGACAGTGCTTACCTATTGCTCCACATGCCATGCGCTCAGCTATTATTCAGTCCACCTTAAAATACGCGATGACGTCATATAAACAACACGAGACCGAACTACAATACATATACAGGCGCGAGACCTGATTGGTGATAATACGAAGAAACGAACAGTCCGCATATTAACAGTGAGTTCGATCCTACTTATTACTTATCCATATTCCTAACGATAAAGATCAAACAAGTCATCAATTCACGATCACGGATACAAAACTAGACGGTTCAAGTAACGGGACCACAAACACGAACCCGCATCAAAAAAAAAAATTCACCTCGGCGCGCTTCTAAAACCGCGGAACAAAAAATGTTACGCGAACAATTGGCATTGCTTTCTAAAGATACACTTGGTACAAAACATGCGATTTCCAGATCCCGAATATAACAATTGGTTATTACAACTAGAACATTGTACACTCACCAATACAGATGGACTTCACCCTGATATTATTACAATTCCTCAACCCTTCATCTGCGACGACTTACTTAAGGAGATATTTGGAACAGCGGTCTCATTAGACCAAATGCCCCTTTTAACACAACGAAGTATATTATGTCCAAAAAATATTACTGTTGATCACATTAATAACCAGGTCATTTCATTACTTCCTGGAGAGTCACACCTCTTTCTAAGCTCTGACAAAGTTGACTCTGATGACGACAATGACCATCTTAATTTCCCCTTAGCATATTTGAACACTATTAACCCAGCCGGATTACCACAACACAGTCTTAGCCTTAAAAACGGAACAATACTCATTCTATTAAGAAACCTTAACACTAAACAGGGTTTATGCAATAGTACACGTTTAGTCGTCTACACCATAACACACAATGTTATTCAAGCAACAGTTCTTACAGGATCACATGCTAACAATACTGTTCTAATTCCTAAAATTGACCTTACAAGTTCTGACCTGGAATTACCTTTTACACTTAAACGGAAACAATTCCCCATTAAACCTGCCTTTGCCATGACCATCAACAAATCACAAGGACAAACCATGCACGAGGTTGGCGTCTACCTATCTGAGTCCGTTTTTGTACATGGACAACTTTATGTGGCCTTCTCACAACTTCGACGTTCATCTGACGTTAAAGTTAAGGTCATAAATGCTCCATGGCAAAGAAAACTCATTCAAGGACAAGACACCATCTTTACTACTAATGTTGTTTACAAAGACATTTTCCAATAAACCTTTACACTGTGCCAAACACTTTATTGTTTGCTTCCTATCTGCGTCATCTACACCTTCACATTATGCTATATCTCATTCATATATCACGCTCTTTGTAATTTCCCAACACCAGGGGTTGGCGAGCGAAGCGAGCAGGGGGCGGCGCCCCCTAGTTAATTCTAAGACCAGATATCTTTTGAAATTCTGTGAGTTCTGTTAAAACTGCAGGCACAGTGTTTTCTGGGTCTGATATATATATAAAACCATATCATCTGCATATAGAGAAATTTCCTGTTCCAGTCCTTCTCTGATAATCCCCTTTATCTGATAAGAATTTTGACAGTGAACCGCCAGTGGTTCATTGCCGATTGCAAACAGCAGTGGTGACAAGGGACATCCTTGTCTGGTACCACGTTCTAGCTTAAAGTAGTCTGAACAAATGTTGTTAATACAAAAACTGAAGCTTCTGGATTGGTATACAGTAGTTTGATCCATGCACAAATATTCGGGCCAAACCCAAATTTCTCCAATGCAGTGAAAAGGTAGTTCCATTCAATCATATCAAATGCTTTTTCTGTGTCTAATGATAGTAATATCTCTGGGGTGTTTGATTTTGCTGGTGAATATATAACATTAAACAAGCGTCGGAGATTGGAAGATAGGTGTCTGCCTCTAATAAATCCACTTTGATCCTGTGATATTACTGAGGGTAGCACTTTCTCCATCCTTCTAGCTAGAATTTTTGAGAGTATCTTAACATCATTATTCAGGAGTGAAATTGGTCTGTTTGATGCACATTGTAACAAGTCCTTATTTTGTTTAGGAAAGATGGTGATTAATGCTTGACGAAATGTTTGAGGTAGTATTTGTTTGTCTCTAGTAGGGGTGGGCGGTATGACCAAAATTCTATATCACAGTATTTTTCTAAATTATCCTGGTTTCACGGTATTGGACGGTATTTTTTTCCCCATGCATGAGTGAATGTTAACCACATTTTCCACTGCAATTACTGCAGTAGACTGGCTACGAATAACCTATTCCACTGTTATGAGAATTGTACATTGTACAAAAAAACATTTTAATGTGCACACAAGTATTAAAACAGGTTTGCATGGCCCCATAAAGTGATAGTTTTCAAGGGGGTGACACTAATGAAAAGAAGGAATTGCATTGCATGACAGTTGCAGTCAAAATATAGAACCTTTTTATTGAACAAATTTTGCAAAAACTTAAACTATGATTTTGACAACATATTTTCAACCATCCAAAGAGGCATTTAGACTTAGTAAAATATCCAGAGGTGCTTGTCAAAACTTGTATTGCACTGAACATGTCTTAGAAAAGTAATAAATAGTAAATATTTTTTGTGAACCAACTACACTTTCTGTTAATGTTAACAATCTCTGTCCACTGACACATTAAAGTGACTTTTTAAACAACTTTACCATCAATAAACCGCATAATATTTAAACTAATAATAACAATAAAATAAATAATAGTATTATTACTGATAGCTGCACTATTACTTCAAGACTTCAAACCCAGGTGCATTACACAGCATTCACCAAATTAAAATAAAATAAAACAAGTACAACTTTGTGATGACATCCTTACCAACTGTACCATCATTTAGGCAAACTGCATTAATATGGGCCTTGCTTCAAGCTAAGCTATATACATAAATAAAATAACTGCAACTTGCATTTACTGTATAATGCTATGTGTGGTATAGCCCTACGGAAGTGCATTAGGGCCACGGTGAAGAAAAAAAAAAATACAGTAAAGAGGGAAGAAAAAAAACAAACTACCGGTATATGTCAAGAATAAAGTCGACATGCTGACTTTATTCTCGACATTTCCACTTTAATTTTGATGCTTATGTCAAGATTAAAGTCAACATTTCCACTTTATTTTCATAGTTTACTTCATAATTAAAGTAGAATGTCATAAACTAAACTTCATCCTAAAATCAATGTTTAATTTACTTGATTTTCTCAAACCCCGTCATAAGTTAATGCAGCACATTAAATGCTTTGTGTTGTGTTCCCCAACCCAGTTGTTAATCACTATGCTTCTTAAACTGACTTCCTATGCACTAAGAGGAGGCAGCAATCACCGCACAGAATCCATTCATTTCATGGTATTCCTGCTCTCTAAAAATTTAGAATGCTAAGATAAATACTTGATATCATTTTCATGATGAAATGCATTAAAGCAGGTATTAAACAAGCACGGTAGTGAGGCGGTACTGCTGCTCCCTGGCAGTAAGGGGTCCCCAGGTGTACGTTCAGTGTAGAGACATTTATGGCAGGTGTGACGAGGCTCCAAAAAACTGGATGTATGAATGGGTATCGCACAGGTTTAACTTAAATATTGTGTAAATGTTGGGTTTGTGATCTGGTGGTCGGAGACACGAACACAGAATTCAATGCATGTTCTTCTGAGCGGGCTTAATTTATTGCACGCGTGCTGTCTCTATCTGACGTACTAAAACCCCAGTTCCTATCCGTCCTTTTTCTTTCTCCACATAACCAATCACCACACGATAAACGTCTTTGTGAAATTAAAACTAGTTATAAACTTAGCCCACGGAGTGTTCAGAACTTTAAAAATATCTTCGTTATACATGTTTAATTATGCCATCCATTCAGAGTTGCGCCCATCTCTGAACAAGTCGCCAGCACATCGAAGGATAAATACAAGCAAAACATACACTAGCAGGGTCAATATAGCACAACAAAACCCCACATCCTACATGACTTTGAAAGGAAACTGAAGCGCCGAGTAAACCCACCAGAAAAACATGCAAATGCAAGGCAGGCACGCCGCCGTGCCCCCATATGATTAATGCATGCTTTAATGCATTTCACCATGAAAATTATATTAAGTATTTATTTTAGCATTCTAAATGTTCAGAGAGAAGGAAGATCATGAAGTGAATGTATTCTGTGCAGCGATCGCTGCCGGCGCCTCCTGTTAGTGCAAGAAGAAGTCAGTTTAAGAATCACTTAACACAAAGCATTTAATGTGCTATATAACTTATGACGGGGTTTGAAAACATTTCGCCACACTATTACACAGTACCCAGGTACATTACACTGTATTGAAAACAAATGAAACAAGTACAACTTGGCTTGCAGTATTATCCAGTAGTATAGAAACAGTATTTACACATCTGACCTTTTAAAACTAAAGTATCTCCTGGCTCTCTGTCCATTTTCACCACGCAGCATTCCTATGCTACCGCCCACTATTTGGTGATGTAGCAGTGAAAAAGAGCCCTAGTGCAACAAATCTGTGTTTAGCGGTGTAGCAGTGAAAAAGGTCCCCACTTGAACAGTTTCCCGCTGCGCCAAGTTCCGAACGTCGTTTAGGCAATTTAAACCGGTGTTGCGGTATAAGAAAAATCCATATCATAAAAAAAATAAAAAACGGTTTTCGGGATGAACCGGTATACCGCCCAGCACTAGTCTCTAGCTTCTGTAAATGTTGCCAATAAGAGAGTAGCGACCTTTTTAAAAATAAGGATTACAGTTCAAGTCAAGTCAAGTAGAGCTTTATTGTCATCCTAACAATATACTTACAGTACACAGTGGGACGAAATATCGTCCTCCAGAGTCAAAAGGTGCAGTACACAAGATATATATATATATATAACTAAAAAACATATACAGTATTAAGTAGTATTATGTAATCCAGAGAGTGTGTGGAGTAAAGAGTCCAGTGTGGAGGAGGGCAGCATGGTGTTCAGCAGCCGGACTGCTTGGGGAAAGAAACTATTGCACAATCTCACAGACCTGCTCCTGATGCTGCAGAGTCGTCTTCCAGATGGAAGAGGAGTAAACAATTGGTGGGAGGGGTGGTGGGGGTCAGCCATGATGCTAGTGGCTTTATGAAGGCAGCGTGAGGTGTAGATCTCCTGCAGACTGGGTAGAGAGCTACCAATGATGCACTCAGCAGTCCGCACAATCCTCTGAAGGGCTTTGCGGTCGGAGGAATGGCAGTTTCCATACCAGACTGTAATACAGCTGGTCTCTATGGTGCCTCTGTAGAAGGTGGTAAGTATGGGTTTAGGGAGGTGCACCTTCTTCAGTCGTCGCAGGAAGTAAAGACGCTGCTGGGCTCTTTTTGTAAGATAGTTGGTGTTTTTGGTCCAGGACAGGTCCTCTGTGATATGAACACCGAGGAACTTGGTGCTCTTCACTCTCTCTACTGTGATGCCATCAATGTTGAGTGGGAGATGGACAGCCTTTGTCTTCCTGAAGTCAACAATCAACTCTTTTGTCTTTTCAACATTAAGAGACAGATTGTTGTCTTTACACCAAAGTGCCAACCATTCCACCTCTTCTCTGTACGCCGCATCATCGTCGTTCTCAATGAGTCCTACTACTGTAGTGTCATCGGCGAACTTGATAATGTGGTTTGTGTCAGAGTTGGAGGTGCAATCATGGGTCAACAGCGTGAAGAGTAGTGGGCTCAGCACACAACCCTGGGGGGTACCTGTGCTCAGTGTGATGGTGTTAGATCTTATATTCCCAATCTGTACTGTTTGAGGTCTTTCAGTGAGAAAGTCCAGAATCCAGTTGCAGGTGGAAGTATTGAGTCCGAGCAGATCCAGCTTACTGATCAGCTGCCTGGGAATGACAGTACTGAATGCTGAGCTGAAATCAATGAACAGCATTCTTACATGTGCATTGCGGTGATCCAGATGTGACAGGATCAGGTGGAATACCATTGAAATTGCATCGTCAGTTGATTGATTTGATTGATATGCAAACTGTAGAGGGTCCAGTTTGGGGGGCAGCCGATTCTTTATGCGACTCAAAACTAACCGCTCAAAGCACTTCATAATGATTGGAGTGAGTGCCACTGGGCGGTAGTCCTTGAGTTCCGAGGCTGTAGCTGTCTTTGGGACAGGTCTGATGGTGGTGTTTTTAAAACATTGTGGCACAACAGCTTGGCACAGGGAGATGTTGAAGATGTCCACTAGGACATCAGTCAGCTGGTCAGCACAAGCTCTGAGCACACGTCCAGGTATGTTATCTGGTCCAGCAGCTTTGTGTGAGTTGACCCTGATGAGAGTCCTTCTCACACTAGGTGCAGACAGGGACAGAACTTGATTGTCTGACGAGGGGATGGTCTTCCATGCTGGTTTATTGTTCTGTGTCTCAAACCTGGCATAGAAGGTGTTAAGAGCGTCAACTGCTTCTATTTTGGTAGCCATCTTTTCAAAAGTAACTTTGATGTGAATACATCAGCTGAAAGCTGTCACTTTGAATGTTAAAAAAAAAGAGACAAAAAAAACACCAAACTCACAAAGATTTTATTATAAATACATGAGTAAATGACAGGCACTTTGAGTTTGGTGACGGGGTTTCTTTTCTAATATGAATACATGTGCAGATAAAATGGATGTTGTGCAGATAAAATGGATGTTGGACTTTTTCTTTTCTGAAGGATTTTGTTACAAATAGATCAGAAAATAGCAGGCCCTTAGAATGATTGCTGTGTATACTTCAGCTGAGAGCCAAGACTTTAGGATGTTATTTTTTGTCTTTAAAGAATTTCAATAACAATAAAACTGCAGGTGACTGGAGCTTTTTTTTTTTTTTTTTAAATATTTTATTAAAATCAAAAAAACATTCCATACATGCAAAGTAAGTTTAACAAAACTGGTTTTAAGTATGACTACTTTCACAGGTGTCACTGCACTGAAGGTACACCTGAGACTCAACTGCTCACTTGACCTCCCAGTAATATATGTACTGAGAATGCATCAACAGTGAGAGACACAACAGCAAGGGTTCAAGATGTCCAAAACTATAGATCATCATCTCCCCTTGCCATGACAATACCATCGAACGTTAAGAAGCTTCTCGTAAAAAAAAACAAAAAACGGATGCTGCATGAAGATCTTCAAGACCATCCTCTCTTCATCTCTGATTCCTGTATCCCAAAAACAACTGACCTCTCTCCTCTGCCCTGCTCTGTTCCTGATATTAGATTAGATAAACTATTAATCCTATGGGAAAATTCAAAACAACAAGCAGTCACTGCCCAGGTTAATCCTGGACGATGCTAATTAGGGTGCGACTACACTGATCACTTGATTGCACATGCATATTAACTAGTTGACCCAGCCCCATCAACTGTTTCAATCTATCAGCAATACCTAAATTCCCAGAGAAGCACTGGCTTTTAAAAACTGCATCTGACATTATAAAATGACCTTGGGACACAGAAAGTCACATACAGTGGAACCTCGGTTCATGACCATAATTTGTTCCAAAACTCTGGTCGTAAACCGAAGCAATTTTCCCCATAGGATTGTATGTAAATACAATTAATCCGTTCCAGACCGTACGAACTACAGTGATCCCTTGCTATATCGCGCTTCGCCTTTCGCGGCTTCACTCCATCGCGGATTTTATATGTAAGCATATTTAAATATATATCGCGGATTTTTCGCTGCTTCGCGGGTTTCTGCGGACAATAGGTCTTTTAATTTCTGGTACATGCTTCCTCAGTTGGTTTGCCCAGTTGATTTCATACAAGGGACGCTATTGGCAGATGGCTGAGAAGCTATCCAGCTTACTTTCTCTCTCTCTCTCTCTCTCTCTTGCGCTGACGTAGGGGGGTGTGAGCAGGGGGGCTGTGTGCAGCTGCTTCCTGAAGGACAGGCTGCACGGAGCTTCGCATACTTAAAAGCTCAAAGGGCACGTATTGATTTTTTTTATCTGTCTCTCTCTCTCTCTCTCTCTCTCTCTCTCTTGCGCTGACGTAGGGGGGTGTGAGCAGGGGGGCTGTGTGCAGCTGCTTCCTGAAGGACAGGCTGCACGGAGCTTCGCATACTTAAAAGCTCAAAGGGCACGTATTGATTTTTTTTATCTGTCTCTCTCTCTCTCTCTCTCTCTCTTCCTGCTCCTGACAGAGGGGGTGTGAGCTGCCGCCTTCAACAGCTTTGTACCGGCGGTGCTTCGCATACTTAAAAGCCAAAAAGCCGTATTGATTTTTTTTTTGACTGCTTGCTTTGCACTCCTTTGAAAAGGAAGATATGTTTGCATTCTTTTAATTGTGAGACAGAACTGTCATCTCTGTCTTGTCATGGAGCACAGTTTAAACTTTTGAAAAAGAGACAAATGTTTGTTTGCAGTGTTTGAATAACGTTCCTGTCTCTCTACAACCTCCTGTGTTTCTGCGCAAATCTGTGACCCAAGCATGACATTCTAAAAATAACCATATAAACATATGGTTTCTACTTCGCGGATTTTCCTATTTCGCGGGTGGCTCTGGAACGCAACCCCCGCGATGGAGGAGGGATTACTGTATATGTAAATATATATATTTAAGTTTTTAAGCACAAATATATTTAATTAAACCATAGAATGCACAGCGTAATAGTAAACTAAATGTAAAAACATTGAATAACACTGAGAAAACCTTGAACAACAGAGAAAACTAACACTGAAATAGTTTGCGCTATAGCCCTACCAACCGCTGGCTAAAAGCACTTTTTTTAATGAGTTTTAAGCACAGGGAAAAAAATGAACATTTGAAATAATCTGTAATTTAATAAACCACCAAGAAAAGTAACATTGGAACAATGCACGCTAAGAACCGATCACTGTAAACAGAAGTGAAAATAAAATCAAGCCCAGTGCATTCTATAACTGCCTTCCTATCCTTATGCGTCCAGCCCCCTCTCTCTCGCGCTGCCTGTGTGTGTACGCCTCTCTCTGGCGCTGCCTGTGTGTGTGCGCCTCTTTCTTGCTGCCTGTGTGTGTGGCGTGTGTCTCTCTCTCGCGCTGCCTGTGTGTATGTGTCGCGCTCTCTCGCTCTCCCTCTCCCTCTCTTGCTTGCTGCACAGGAAATGCACAGGGAGAGACTGAACATGTACAAACCGAAAGGGAAACTGGCTTGTTTGTATACCGAGTGTGTGTTCGTGAACTGAGGCAAAAGTTTGGCACACTTTTTGGTCATAAACCGATTTGTATGTGTACCGAGACGTTCGTGAACCAAGGTTCCACTGTATATCAGCTGGGAGCTGGCATTTTGTATGCTTTGTTATTACCCCCATCCAAGATTTTACTATGAAGACGTTTTTTCATGCGACATTTACTGCTATAAACAGTAAAGTTAAGTTGCTAAAAATAAGCAAGTTGCTGTTTATTTGATCTGTCTTTGATTTTGCTTTCCTAACCCAGTGAACAAGGTTAACTTGTGCATGCCCATGTTCCAGCCTAGTCTGGCCTATAGCCACAGTGACATAACTAACACTGCAAGTTTAGAGAAAGAGGCACAGGTGGGTCTCATGGTTCAAGGACCCTGACACTTTTGGTGTGGCCATTACTGAGCACGGAAGGAACCCAAAGCACCTGCTGGGGAGGGGGCAGCAAAAACAAACTTGAAGATTGGTTCTGCAACCCCATGGTTGGTATTCTTTTTTACATCCCTAACAGCATTCCACATGACACTTTCGAAACATCTCCAAAAGTCTTTAAATCTCTTCTACATACCAGCTTCTAACTCCAACCTTTTTGGTTTTGTATTCCTCAGCCATGGTAGACTATTAAGACTAATCGGTGTAAGGTATAATATATGATGGCCTGCCATACAATTCTTAATGCCATAGTGAGATAAGCACCATTAAATCAGGGTCAAGTCTCAGGACAAGTGCTATAGAAGTTATAGTGCATAAAAGCGTAACAGAAGATCATCAAGACTAAGTGCAATAATGTCAATCCATGTTCGAACCACGTAAATGTCAGAAGTGACTTTACTAAGTTGGGCCCTTGAACAAGGCCTTTACCCTGTAATTGCTCCATCTTGGGTATGATGTTAATCTGCATCCAACTCTGCAAGCAGGTCCTCCAACTTATAGGGAAAACTTGGGGGTTAGTGGGAGGATTGGCCCTCCAGCCATTGTTTAAAAAAAAAAAAAAAAAAACCCTCACACTGTTCTTCAGTGTGGTGCTGAGCTGTCACCCTTTGCATGGCTGCACTTAGATGTAATGTAACCACCCAATCTGGGTGGTTCATCATGTGATGGGTACGGCAACGCGCGGTGTAATCAGCTCAATGTCTCACCCTCAACTGTAATTAACATACCTACACCGAGAGCTTTTCACTTTGGCTTGTGTTGGTTCAAGAATCATGTCAGAAGATGGAACAATGCCAAATACAAAACCTTTGATCCGATACATTTTTGTGGTAAACAACATCGTTATCTTTCCAAGAAATGTGGTTTCAGTCAATCATCATGGAAGTTAAACCCTCTAAAATAGACAATCACGGTGATCTCCATTGCCATTTGCCACATTTACAAAACATCAAAACTGAACAGGTTTAAAGATGATCCCAAAAAACATATTTCATGAATATCTTGTTCCTAATAATTTTTGAAAGTATTTTTCAAGTCAAAGTTATTTATTTGCAATCATGGTATATATCATTTACCACATGAAACTGAACTCTAAAGTGAAGCATATTTTACAAACGTAAAAAAATACTAGTCTGCTTTTGCCTTTTATAATGGAAGTGAAGGATACCAGAGTCCCAATGTGAGAAAAATCCTTAAAACTAACAGAATATGTCCAATTTGAAGCAGAGAATATTCTGTTTTAAGAAAACGTGTATTCCACGTTTCTTAGGCATGCCTGTGACAATCAAAATAAACTGGAAATTTATCATACCCTCTCTCTCATAGCCAGCCTTACGTTTTAAAGAAATTTGTGCTACAGTAACTCTTCAGGGGGTTCAGACCAGTACTCCACTAGTGCATCAATGAAACTTGGGCAACCATGACCCTGTCATCAGTTCTTGTTCCTCGGACCCCTTCTGGCAAGTACTAACCACTGCATAACGGAAACACCACAGAACATCTGCCATTTTGGAGATGCTCTGACCCAGTCATCTAGTCATCAGAATATGGAACTTGGCATAGTCGCTCAGATTCTTACGCTTTCCCATTTTTCCTCCTTCCAACACAAATCCCACCTCTTGGAAAGTGGCATTGGTACATTGGTATTCACTGCACCTGACAATTTTTTAATATTATGGCTTATTGGTGTTATCATTGCAATTATTAGTTCACATGACAAGCATACTTTCCATCATATTGTCAAAAAAGTATTAGCTGTAACTACATAAATGCTAATTCAGAGTTGATTAGAAACTTAATACTCTATTTACCAATCGATCTACGTTCTACACGAATACAAGCGGCTGAAATGAGTTTCCTCCGTAGGGTGTCTGGGCTTTCCCTTAAAGATAGGGCGAGAAGCTCAGTCATCCTGGAGGGAGTCAAGAGTAGAGCCGCTGCTCCTCCGCATCGAGAGGAGTCAGATGAGGTGGCTCGGGCATCTGATCAGGATGCCTCCTGGACGCCTCTCTGGTGAGGTATTCCAGGCACGTCTAACTGGGAGGAGGCCCCGAGGAAGACACAGGAAACGCTGGAGGGACTATGTCTCTCGGCTGGCCTGGGAACGCCTTGGGATTCTCCCGGAAGAGCTAGAAGTGGCCGGGGAGAGGGAAGTCTGGGCATCTCTGCTCAAGCTGCTGCCCCCGGATCTCGGATAAGCGGAAGAGAATGGATGGATGGATGGATGAATGGAGAAACTTAATAGTTGAGAGTTAGTAACCCTACTTATACAAAAAAATAAAGCGATGCACTTCCCAGAATAGATCTTTTATGTATTACGCATGTTAGAATTTTTTGTGTTAATTGAAAATGGGACATAAGGAGTCAATTTACATTAGTGAAATGTATTTTGTTTAGATTTATTTCAGAATCACACAATAGCAATGTGCTTAGAAAGTTGCTCACGTGCTCAGGACTCCCACATATTTTAGCATGCCTACCTGATCTGGCCAATGATCTGTTATTAGCTGCTACTTAAGGTACAGATGGTTGGATGATGTTGTTGATGGGTTCAATGGATTATCATTGCTCACAATGTTTTGTGAACACGCAACCAAACACTATGTTTGCAAATCCTCAGGTATAAAAAAAAAAAAACTATTTTCCATTTGCAGTCACGCATTTATTCAAAGAGTATCTCCCAAATTGCCCTCATGCTCTAAAACATAGCATTATTTAGACTGTAGTTTAACTGGTTATTACTTATTGATTAATTTTCTAATGTTTGCTTCTATATGATTTTTATTAAATCAACTATTCATCTGGTAATTATAATTTGGCCATGTCTTATACAAAACACCTCTTGTATTGATCACACTCTATTTTTAATTCTAGTACATTTTGAAAGGAGCAAGACGTTTTATGTATTTGAAGCTATTTCTGTTTTAATTAATGTTTATCTAGATAAACACCCTTTCATCTGTTCTGGACAGTAAGCTTACTAACATAATATTATTTACTCATCCCAAAATGAAAGTACACCATCAACTGAGACAAAAGATGTTTACCTGTGCTGAATTTTCATCAGAGCCACCAGAAACCTCCGACGTATCTTTAACAAAATAATTGTCCACCACATCTGTCTGCTTGAAGTCCTGCCGGCAGACCGGGCAGCGCATTACATTCACTATGAGGGGAAAGAAAAAAAAAAAAAGAAAAAATGAAAAACATGATTGTTTATAAAAGAAACAATTGTAATTCCCTCAGGGGTGTGGCTCACTCAGTACATGCTGAAGTAAAGTCACCACAGAGCAGTGTTTTTCAAATAAGGGAAGTGCAGTATCAGAATATTTGAAATGTATTCCTTTTTACTTAATAATCAATTTCACATGAAAAAATATGATCACTTTACAACACCAGTGTGTTGTTGTGTTCATATTCAGGTATAGGCAGAAAGGCACCACATACATTTTAAAGAAATAATGACTGCAAGTATCTGAATTCAGCTCATCAAATAAAATGCAACAAACCTGAATACAAATTCAAAAAACAAACAATCTAAATCAATTTCCTAAATTTTTGTATTGATTTTAAATGCAAAATTATAGTTTAGTCGTGTTCCTTCTAAAGCTAAGTATAACACAGGAAACAATGCCACCCATTTCATCGATCCCTGCTGTGCAGTTGTAGGCAACAGCTGATCAGATTGCTAAATTCTGCCATGCACATTTTGGTCAAGAAAAAAAATGCATGTAAGTTCAACTAAAAGGTTAAAAGTGAGAAACAAATTAATTTCTACCGAACATTAGGCAAAATTATAATAATTTTAAAAAGATGTTGAATATTCTAGCAACAAGCAGGAGAGATTGTTTATCAAATTGGTGTATGGAACATGGCTGCATTAAAAATTCAAATTTGAGGAAATTACCGAATGTGTGTGTGATAACCACAAATCCCAGTTGAATTTCAAGCCCTGAAAATTACATGAAAAAAGCTATATAACAAGTTAGCTTTTTTGTGTGCTTTGGCAAAAATAATAAATCAAGGTTACCTTCAGTAGTCTACATTACACACATTTTAAACCCTTATGCCCCAAGGGGTTTTTGGCATTATTGTACCTAAATTACATACCCAAAAAGAACAGCTATTATTCTGCTAATGTAATAAAAGAACTTCAAATGACTGAACAGTAGTGAGTATTACATTGTAAAATTTGAAAAACTCTTTATATGAATAAAAACCTTTGTTTCACAGTAATATCAACTAAATAAAATAAATTTAGCGTTTAAGGATCGATCTCTAAAAAACTGGATTTTACAGTGGGTTACTAAACTAAACAGTACAGTAATCCCTCGCTATATCGCGCTTCGCCTTTCGTGGCTTCACTCCATCGCGGATTTTATATGTAAGCATATTTAAATATATATCGCAGATTTTTTGGTGGTTTGCGGATTTCTGCGGACAATGGGTCTTTTAATTTCTGGTACATGCTTCCTCAGTTGGTTTGCCCAGTTGATTTCATACAAGAGACGCTATTGGCAGATGGCTGAGAAGCTACCCAACTTACTTTTCTCTCTCTCTCTTGCGCTGACTTTCTCTGATCCTGACGTAGGGGGATTGAGCAGGGGGGCTGTTCACACACCTAGACGATACGGACGCTCGTCTAAAAATGCTGAAAGATTATCTTCATGTTGCTACCTTCTGCGCAGCTGCTTCCCGAAGCGACATGCTGCACGGTGCTTCGCATACTTAAAAGCTCGAAGGGCACGTATTGATTTTTGATTGAAAAACAAACCGTCCATCCCTCCCTCCCTCCCTGCTCCTGACGGAGGGGGTGTGAGCTGCCGCCTTCAACAGCTTTGTGCCGCGGTGCTTCGCATACTTAAAAGCCAAACAGCCCTATTGATTTGTTTGCTTTTCTCTATCTCTCTGACATGCTCTGCTCCTGACGCGCACTCCTTTGAAGAGGAAGATATGTTTGCATTCTTTTAATTGTGAGACAGAACTGTCATCTCTGTCTTGTCATGGAGCACAGTTCAAACTTTTGAAAAAGAGACAAAAGTTTGTTTGCAGTGTTTGAATAACGTTCCTGTCTCTCTACAACCTCCTGTGTTTCTGCGCAAATCTGTGACCCAAGCATGACAACATAAAAATAACCATATAAACATATGGTTTCTACTTCGCGGATTTTCTTATTTCGCGGGTGGCTCTGGAACGCAACCCCCGCTATGGAGGAGGGATTACTGTACTTACAAATCAAACATAGTATCAAGTCCTTTAGCAAACGGGTCACTGTCAATATAGTCAAAACTGTGACTCTAGGTCTCCACATTTCAAATAACTAGCTTACCATAACGTTTCTAGAACTTTGCCAACTGTATGTTTTACTTTTTTTGGAGAAGATGTTTACCTCGTACAAATATCAAGTCTTATTGCAATATTTTTCCAGCCATTTACACACAGCTAGCTGTGACCTCTAGTACAAATGACCAGTCATAGGTAACTATACATCATTGGAAAGGTCTGAAACTCTACTATCCAATAGTAATGAGCCTTTCTCTGTATGTGGCTTGACATAGGTGGAATATTTGATAAAAGCACATTCACTCAGCTGTGATGCGCTTCTTGCCTCAAGTCATATACAGTATGTGTAAATCTCATATTTTACTAATGAAAGATCAGACATTGTGGAAAAGCATGATTTATTTGAAAGAAGATACCCTTAGGTATGTAAAAATACTATTATTGCTTTTGATGGACTCTGTGGTTCATTGCAATATACACAGACAACTTATGGTGGTGTCCTTCCAGTGCGACACCTTGTGCATAAGTGGTTAACAATCTGTGGGGTGAAGGGTCAATGAAACAAGTTATTTTTCTATGAATGGACAGAAAAAAACATTCCACTGATGTCACTAAACTAAGCCAGCCCAACCCCTTAACTGCCCTGTTGATTCTTGGCATTTTGAATTCCCGCACAAAGTACAGACCAGTGATGTCAGAGGACCACTCTTTTGTTTCAAAGTTCCTGCATTAAACAGTATATTTGATAATAAAAATAGAAAATCCTGACTGTTTCCTTTTAATAACAGCATCACAGCATAAACTATGAACTGAGGATTAAATGCCATAACAAATTAAAATCATTAAAACGGTCAAATTCAGGGTCACCAAATACATTAGCATGCATGTCTATGGTATGTTGGAAAAATGACAAGTTACAGGAAATCAAATGTGTCAGTTCTGCCAAAAAAACAAGCAAAACTGCCTATCAAAAAACTCTCAGTTTTTGGAAGAGTAATCATGTTTAAGCAGAAAAGCTGATTTAAGTCTGATAATGTCCCATTTCTTTGAGAAACGGCCATGACTGAATGAAGAAAAAAAAAAGTTCAGATTTTTGAATTTGCTGCTGTTCGTACAGGATAGGAAAGCAATGCTTCCCACTGAAATCAACCCAAACAGCATAAGAATCCAAGAACTAAACATAAATGAACTACAATTTTAAACTGTGCAATAACGATAAAGAAAATGGATTTGAACGAGAGATGATTCAGAGTACCAAGAAGTCGCATTAGTTCAAGTCTTCCATACAGCTGTTTCAGAACACCAAACAAGTACTTGCCTCAAAGGTCAGGCTGCAGAAACTTTGAACAGGGACTGTAAAATACAAAACTACAAGGTGATTGGAATAAATAAGTAAGTAGAAACTTCTCATGCAAAAGATGGGAAGAGTATGTAATAATATTGGAAAAAATTATTATTTATTTCCACTGCTTTTCCTAGTGATTGCCTTTGGCTTTTGTTGATAATCAAAACTGGGAGCACAACTTTAAAGGAAACTGTATTCTTTTGAATAAAAATGGGTCATTAATAGTAACAATGATCATTCTGATTATTTATGTCCACCTGCCTTGAACCCTATGCTTTCAATGATTTAGTTTCATCTTCCAACCCTCTTCAGGATAAAGCAGGTTATGAAAATGGATAATTATTATTATTTTTATTATTATAAACTCACTGACCACTTTACTAGGTACACTTGTTCTAGGTACACTTGTATCTAATCAGTCAATCACATGGCAGCAACTCAATGTATTTAGGCATGTTGTCGAGACGATCTGCTGAAGTTCAAACTGAGCAATGGGAAAGAAAGGTGAACTATGTGATTTTCAACATGGCATGGTTGTTGGTGTCAGACAGGCTGGTCTACTGAGATTTTCACACACAACCATCTCTAGGGTTTACAGAGAATTGTCCAAAAAGGAAAAATATTCAGTCAGCAGCAGTTCTCAGGGTGAAAATGCCTTGTTGATGCCAGAGATCAGAGGGGAATGGTTCAAGCTGATACAAAAGGCAACAGTAACTCAAATAACCACTTGATACAACAGAGGTATGCAGAAGGGCATCGGCAGCAGGGGACCAAAACGGGTACCACTCTTGTCAGCTAAGAAGAGGCAACGGAGGTTAAACTGAGGCCACAATTTGTACGGGCTCACCAAAATTGGACAATACAAGATTGGAAAAACATTGTCTGGTCTGACAAGTCTCAATTTCTGCTGTGACATTCGGATGGTGGGGTCAGAATTTGGCATCAACAACATGGGTGATATTTTCTTGGCACACTTCATTTAAATGCCACAGCTGACCTGTGTACCGTTGCTGACCATGTCCATCACTTTATGACTACAGTGTAAACATCTTCTAATGGCTACTTCCAGCAGGATAACATGCCATGTCACAAAGCCCAAACCATCTCAAACTGGTTTCCTGAACATGATAATGAGTTCACTGTACTCAGATTCCATTTTCACCAGTTGTCAACCCAATAGAGCCCCTTTGAGATGTGGTGGAACATGCTGATGCTGTCATGTCAGTATGACCAAAATCCCTGAGGAATGTTTCTAGTACCTTGTTGAATCTATGTCATGAAGAATTACAGTAATTCTGAAGGCAAAAGTGGGACCAACCAGATACTAGCAAGGTGTACCTAAATAAAGTGGTGGGTGAGTGTATACCGACAATTTTCACTTGTTTACATTATTCACTTAAATATTACCTTGTGTTTCTCATTAATTGTAATTTCAAGGAATTTTATTGGCCATAGTCAGACAGTAACACAGAATCATGCTGTACTTTTACTTAATACAAAAAGCAATGACACTTATAGGCTGCACATTTAGACTGCCCATGAAATGAAATAAATATTGGATATAATTAGGCAGCATTAATGTAATTTTAATTACTACGTGCAGAACATCCAGAACAAAACAAAACACACATTGAGGTCTGCTAATAAAAGTCTGTCCGTGAAACGCAAGAGGCTGAGGCGAAGAATACACTTGCTGTCAACCTTTTTCGTCACAATGGACAATTAATCTGAAACAGCATAGTGCAGGTACTGCTCATGTCTGATCAGCTAAAGAGCAGAATCTCAGAGTGGAATTCCTCATACCTCACTCAGACTTCCCTCAAAGCAGACATGGTATGTTGTTAATTAATTCTATGTTACATGTTATGTTAGCCTACATTACAGTCTACGTTACCCTCTCTTAAACTGTAACCAATAAAAGTTGGCAATAATCAGTGCAAATCAATGCTAATATGTCATCCATTCGGGCTGAAGATTAAGATAGTTGGGGTTATTTTATATTTACATTTATATGGTTTGCAAGTGCTTTTATTGAAAAGGACTTACAAAGGAAGTCAACAATCATTTAACTTCAGTCTAGGTACCGTTTTGAACAAGTCTAGCAGGACAGGTAACAAAAGTTATAAAGCTGGCATAACAAAAAATAATATTTAACAATATGACCAATATCTACACAGCAAAAAACTAACAATTTGAAAATATTTACAAAACAGTAGGGCTGTCAATTGGTTCTTAAACACTCTGAGGGAGTTAGCAGTTCAGATGGAGGAGCTACATATAAAGAGTCTAGATTTACATTAGACAAAAGAGCCAAAGCGGAGCACAGCACCCCACCTATGTCTCTATATATGCACGTGCTGGTCCACCGACTACTCTGTTGGAAAGCATCAACGATTTGAACTTAATGTGTGCTGCTACAGGGAGCTAATGTAATGACCTGAAGAGAGGAGTGCACCCATCTTGAAATGGTCTCTGCATTTTGGACCATAAGCCGCAGCTTGATGGCACACATGGGTCCCCCTGCTAGTAGTTAACTGCAGTAATCCACATTTGGCAAGACCCAAGCCTTAACCAGACGTTGTACACCAAACTCAGTCAGATAAGAACTGATTTTTGTGGATGTTATACAGGTTCATGAAGTAAACATTCTATGACAATATGCAATTTAAAACATCTAATTAGATAAACCTATCAGAAGCATATTTAGAAGATTTTTTTTAAGTCTGTCCCTTGCCATTTAAAAACCTGATCTATACAAATTTTCAATCTAATTAATGACTCCTCTTCTCCAGGTAATGACTGTGGACCTGACTCATGAGTATCATACAGTTAAACAATATGAGCTGTAACAGTGCGGACTATATACAAAAACTGAACCATGATATTATATTTGTTTTTTAACATTCAATTGTTTGTGTAATGTAACTGCTTTTGGAATTTTGTCTTGAAATGTTGCGCTTCGAACCAAACGTATTGGTTTTCGTAATTATTCATGTTTACATATTCATAATATATTACGATTTTTATAGCACTGAATATTCAATGTATAACACTGAATATATACTCATAATATATTCACATTTACAAATATTCGCAAATATAGCAACCTCTTAAATTGGGATTGGTTCGGTTTAGTAGTTCTTGCTTCTGTTACACAAAATTGTACAATAAATGAACCTGAATAACATATTATACATAGGAAAGTGATTATTAAAACGGTTTTGCTTTAGAGATTAATCACTTCATAGAAAAATATGAATATACTTGAAGGAAATACAATAAACCAAGCTTAAAATGCAGTTCATTTTGATTAAAAATTTTAATCAGGTGATTATTTAATAATGTAATTGCGATTAAAGTGACAGCCATATATTTAACACAACCCCAATTCCATAAAAGTTGGAACACTGTGTAAAATGTAAATAAAAACAATGCAATGATTTGCAAATCTCATAAACCCATACTTTATCCATATTACTAACCGAGAATGCTAAACCGGATGGACGCAGGGACATCCGGCCATGGGCCGTAGCCGCAAAAAGACGTACTGCGCAGGCGCCCCAAGAAATGAGGCACCGCGAGAGGCGGCCGCGACCACAGAAAAAAGGAGTGAGCACAGAAAAAAGGAGTCAAAGAAACGAGGCCCCGCGACCACAGAAAAAAGGAGTCAGCACAGAAAAAAGGAGTCAAACGCAGGCGACGCACAGCGCCGCACGAAACCCATTGCATACGAAACTAGCACACAAAAAAAAAGAAGCCGCTCGCGCCCACCTGCAAGCCTCCCCCTCCCTACAGGCACCGGACGGTACACACACAAAGAGGATGATTCAACAAGCCCCTGGCACACAAAAAAAAAGAACCCAAAACCACCCCACCCACCCTACAAGCAATGGACGGGACACACACAAAGAGGAGGATTCAACAAGCCCCTAGCACAATAAAAAAAAGAAGCCGTGACCGCCACGCCAGGCCCATTAGAGACGAGACATGGCACACGAAACGTACACAACAACGATGAATCAGACCCACAAACACACTAACATCAATAAGAAGTGACACCCAAAGCCCCATTTCTAAAGGAACCGTCCATATTAAACATACGTCATCTCAACACCTTCACACTAGGCAGCATAGGTGGATCTCCTTACAATAAAGCACTATTAACCGTTCAACTGCAGAAAAGGCTCCATATTAACAGTGAGTGCGATCCTCCTTATTACTTATCCATATTTTGCATGCTGAGGAACAAACAAGTCATGAATACACGCTCACGGTTACAAAACGATTCGGCTCGGATAACGGGACCAAACACACGAACCCGCATGAAACAACAAAATACACGGCGGCGAATCTGCATTACATCCTACAATTATTACAATTCCTCAACCCTTCATCTGCGACGACTTACTTAAGGAGATATTTGGAACAGCGGTCTCATTAGACCAAATGCCCCTTTTAACACAACACACTATATTATGTCAAAAAAATATTAATGTTGATCGCATTAATAACCAGGTCATTTCATTACTTCCTGGAGAGGCACGGCTCTTTCTAAGCTCTGACAAAGTTGGCTCTGATGATGACAATGACCATCTTAATTTCCCCTTAGAATATTTGAACACTATTAACCCAGCCGAATTACCACAACACAATCTTAGCCTTAAAAACGGAACAATAATCATGCTATTAAGAAACCTTAACACTAAACAGGGTTTATGCAATGGCACACGTTTAGTCGTCAACACCATGACACACAATGTTATTCAAGCAACAGTTCTTACAGGATCACATGCTAACAATACTGTTCTCATTCCTAGAATTGACCTTACGAGTTCTGACCTAGAATTACCTTTTACATTGAAACGCCGACAGTTCCCCATTAAACCTGCATTTGCCATGACCATCAACAAATCACAAGGACAAACCATGGACAAGGTTGGCATGTACCTCTCTGAGCCCGTTTTTGGACATGGACAACTTTATGTTGCCTTCTCACGTGTTCGACGTTCATCTGACATTAAAGTTAAAGTTATAAATGCTCCATGCCAAGGAAGACTCATTCAAGGACAGGATACCATCTTTACTATTAATGTTGTGTACAAAGAAATATTCCAATAAACCATTACTCTGTGCCAAACACTGTATTTTTTACTTTCTATATGCATCATCCACACCTGCACACTATTCTATATCTAATTCATACATCTCACTCTTTGTCATGCCCCAACGCCAGGGGTTGGCGAGCGAAGCGAGCAGGGGGCGGAGCCCCATAGTTCACAATAGAACACAGAAAACATATCAAGAGATGAATGGGAGACATTTTACCATTTCGTGAAAATTTGTAGCTCATTTTGAATTTGATGGTAGCAACACGTCTCAAAGTTGGGATGTGACCAACAAAAGGTTGGAAAAGTGGTACTACAGTAAAAAGAAACAGCTGGAGGAACATTTTGCCACTAATTAGGTTAACTGACAACAGGTCAGTAACATGATTGGATATTAAAAGAGCATCTTACAGGGTAGAGTCTCTCAGAAGTAAAGATGGGCAGAGGTTCACCAATCTGCAAAACTACTGTCTACAAATTGAGGAACAATTTCAAAATAATGTTCAACATAAAATAGCGAAGACTTTTAATATCTCATAATCTACAGTACATCATATCATCAAAAGAATCTGGAGAAATCTCTGTGTGCAAGGGGCAAGACAGAAAATCAATATTGGATGCCAGTGATCTTTGGGCCCTCAGGTGGCACTGCATTAAACACAGGTTTGATTCTGTCATGGAAATCACTACATGGGCTCAAGAACACTTCCACCAATCACTGTCTATGAACACAGTTGGCCGTGCCATCCACAAATGCAGGTTAAAGTTCTATCATGCAAAGAAGAAGCCATATGTGAACATGACCCAAAAATGTTGTTGTCTTCTTTGGGCCAAAGCTCATTTAAAATGGAGTGAGGCAAAGTGGAAAGCTGTTCTGTGGTTAGATAAATTGAAATTTGAAAGAGGAGAAGGACAATCAGGCTTGTTATCAGCGCTCAGTCCAAAAGCATCTGTCTCAGATGTTATGTGGGTGCATTAGTGCCCATGGAATTGGCAGCTTGCACATCTGGAAAGGCACCATCAATGCTGAAAGGTATATACAGGTTTTAGAGTAAACAAACTCCCTACCATACAATGTCTTTTTCAGGGAATGTCTTGCATATTTCAGCAAGACAACGCTAAACCGCATACTGCTTCTATTACAACAGCATGACTTCGTAATAGATGAGTTCCTGTGCTGAACTGGCTGGCCTTCAGTGCAGATCTTTCACCAATTGAAAACATTTGGCACATCACAAAATGAAAAATATGATAGACGACGACCCAGGACTGCTAGAATCCTATGTCAGACAAGAATGGGAAAACATTCCTCTCCCAAAAGTCCATCAAATAGTTTCCTCAATTCCCAGACATTTATGGACTGTTGTTAAAAGAAGAGGGAATGCTACACAGTGTATATGGCCCTGTCCCAAAGTTTTTGAGACATGTTGCTGCCATTAAATTCAAAATTACCTTATTCTTTTCTTAAAATGGTACATTTTTCAGTTTAAACATCTGATGTTCTTTTGTGAATAAAATCTGGGTTTATGAAATTTACCTTTCACTCAGCATCCCAACTCTTTTGGAACTGGGGTTGCAGTAAAACACATAAAAGTATATCGAAGCACCAATTACACCCCTCCCCTTCACTCTTCTAAGCTGCCTCTTTTCCTTTGTCAAAACACTGCCGCTTAATCACTTGTTTGCCCATGTTATTGAAGACTGGCATTGTTGTGTTGGCTGTGTTTCAAATGCAGCCACATTTATCCACGCTGAGCAGAAAAAATGATGGGTTAACATAAGACAGACCACAGTGTTATTGACAAATATTGACCAATGCCATTACATTACCACATATCAATTAAAACCATTTTTGAGATTTTAGGGCATTTAGATTTTCAATTGTAAAGTCTACTTTTTTCCTCCTAAAATGTTGATACATTGAAATGTCCATTCAGCAGATACCTACTGCCCTAGAAGTACTATCCTAATACATTTTAGCTTTCCAACTAAACAAAAATTAGATTTTTTGTTGATAAGTAAATGAGCAAGTCAATGTATATATAATGATAATGAGGATATACTGTATAGAATTGGTGTGTCTATTTATGTAAAGATGCCCACCAGTCAAACTTGCTGTCAAAGTGTATTTATGCCTACTGCAGAGGGGGAAAAATATTTTTGATGGGATATACCTAACAATTCTAGATACTAAGATGATCCAATAAAGTGTCTGAACACACTCTCTTTGATGAAGTAATTTTCTGCACACACAGATTTCCATTTTTGTTAAAGGCTGAATTTTCAAGTATTGCCTTCATTAAATAATTTTTCACCTATGTGCTTTAAGCAACAATGTACAAAACAAACACAGCATACATGTGTATTCTTCATGTGTCTCTCTTTTAGTTGATACTAAGCTGCTGACATATGTAGACAGACGGACCGACTGACCTTTATTTGTCCCCAGGTCCTGTGTTAGTGTGTCAAAGAAAGAATGTGCAGCTTTGTTCATAAAGGCACTCAGTTTTGTTTTCATTGTCCCCTTCGCTACTTCCTCCAGGACATACAGAGTGTAGTCTATAGTTGAGTCACGTTTTAAAATTGTACTGTCCTATATTTGTTTTTGTTTTGTAGCACCTTTTCTTTTAAGTAAAAGTATTCATTCTGTGGGCGGCACGGTGGCGCAGTGGGTAGCGCTGCTGCCTCGCAGTTGGGAGATCTGGGGACCTGGGTTCGCTTCCCGGGTCCTCCCTGCGTGGAGTTTGCATGTTCTCCCCGTGTCTGCGTGGGTTTCCTCCCACAGTCCAAAGACATGCAGGTTAGGTGGATTGGCGATTCTAAATTGGCCCTAGTGTGTGCTTGGTGTGTGGGTGTGTTTGTGTGTGTCCTGCGGTGGGTTGGCACCCTGCCCGGGATTGGTTCCTGCCTTGTGCCCTGTGTTGGCTGGGATTGGCACCAGCGGACCCCCGTGACCCTGTGTTCGGATTCAGCGGGTTGGAAAATGGATGGATGGTTATTCATTCCGTACTTTGTATCAGACTACCATTTTAACACATTTATGCACTCAGTATTGTTTGTATGTACTATAGTATCCAAAATAACCTTTTTTTAAACTATCAAGGCTATATCAACGAAACAGGCACATCTCTCCACATCCTCACTCTTACTCCAAATAATAGATCTGAAATAAACACAAATTTAAATCTTTCTTTATGAACACATTTTGCACAGTCAAATATTTCACTACCTCATATTTAATAATTCAGTAAAACTACATCAAAAATGTAACAATGAAGCGAGTGCAAGGAAAAATCAAGTAGCTGTGTATTTATATCCATTACAAAACCATTAACACATCTTTGGATGCAATGTTAAAAGCAATGTCTGTAGCATGAGTGTCTAAACAGCCTGGCATACTATAGCTGGACTACTTTAATGTGCTTTTAAAGTTAAATAAGCAAGCTTAAGACTCCCTGTATTACTCACATCTTCTTTGCATGCAGGTTTAAACATGCATGTAAATATACATACTCGCTCACACCTAACCATCCCCATTTAACCCCATTAATGTATTTCTGCCAGAGTGCTGTACATAATGTAATCTGGATAAACTGGATCCAGCTAGTTTGAGCTGCTTCTGGCCAGATCAATTTTCCACAAGTAAGAGTGTCATCATGTAACACTGGATTCAGCTGGAAAGAGATTTACTACAGCTGCCAGTGAACCTGGAGTGTTTAACAGAAAACTACACCGCTAATTTCTGGGTCTTGTACTCTGCATCACTGGAATGGGAGGATTTCAGGGCATTTCAGAGATACAGTCACAACCGCAATAAACAGACTCCAAAAGTAACTTCTGCACACAATTAGATCTCAATCTAATGTTAAGACATACACACTAGAACACAAGACAAATCACAAAACTGGATTCAAAGAAACATAAAATGTTTCAAGGAATTATTTCAAGTTTATTTAAATACGTTATCCGTGTAACTTCCACTACTGTACTTTATCAAGCACATACACAGAATATAAGAAACATATCTTAGCAAGAGGTTCTACTTAACAAGAAAGAAGTCCAGTTGCCATGACTCAACTACCAGATAATTTCACCTGGATGACTGAGAATATTCACAGACAGCAAGAAGTATGGTGAGGCATCTGAGGGTATGGTCTTGAAAGCATGAGGTAATAGGTTGAATACTTATCAAAGAATCACTGTATAATCTTTGGCAACAGCAATTTTTTTAGTCAAATGACTTGGTTAAAACAATGTCAAGAGAAATACTTTGCTAATATGTAATTTGCAGAATACAAGGGGGAGATGGGGTGTTTGGGGGTGCTTAAAGGGATTGGTGTGTTCACTGTATTCAAACTATGGTGCTATCTATGCAAATAACAGCAATACAGTAGACAATGAAAAATGCTCTGTTCCAAATAGTTAAAAGAAAGAAAAAGGCAAGGTTCGAGTGTACAAGCATTGTAAAGAGAAAGGTAAAAAAAAAAAAAAGCTACTTTTCCAGATATGTTAAAGGTTATAAGCAAAATGTGTGCTTTTAAAGGTCTCCTGCCAGCAGGGTATAAATTAACATTTAAGAAATGATAACAATGCCAACTGCTTTTCCACCACACTGAAAAGCTGCCCATCCCTGAAGTGATGTTTAGTCAAGGTGAAAATAAATGTAGCAACTCCACCCATTGATTTTTACTGCCCCCCCCCCCCCCCAAAAAAAAAGTTTAATTTGAATATGCAGAGTATCAGATATTGAAAGCGAAGGGAACAATTTAACTAGTTCAGAGAACTAGTCCAACTCCTAAATAGAAGATCAACATAGCAAATTTACTGTAATGTAAAGGGAAAGATCTGTGTACCTGCAATGATCATCTTCATTGTCCCAAATCACTGACTGAAAACAGTAGGTATGGGTTAGAGAGACCACTAAAGGAATATAAAATTATCAGGATAATGGACTATCAGCCCTGCAGGCTGCAGTTAGTGAGGCTCAAGTACTGTATCTCTGATGTGGGAAACACTGGACAAAGTTGTCCTGTCCCATTTTCCGTTCACCCTGTACACCTCAGACTGGAGAATATTGTTTCATGCTTGTTTCTTCTGACTAAATTGCATTTTAGTGTTAGTCACATTTTAGTTATTTAATTATTGTTAGTTTTAGTTGACCAAAAATAAATTTCAGTTGAGAAAAAGTAAATCGGTTTTAGTCAACTAAAAGTAAATTATTCAAACTGTCAAAATCAGATGGATATCTTGTTTAACATATGAATATGCACAGAATATACCGTACCTCTAAATTACTATACTAACAAGTACACTAATGAGCCAAACCACACATAATTATTATTTAACAGGAAATGAAGAGTAGGTGTAGAAAGGATTTACTCCAAAAGATCTTGGTTAGACAATGACAGCTCTGCTCTGTCATCACAGTTTTCTGGCCTTTAACATGCCTTAGTTATGCTACTACCAAGATTTTACCAAAAGAGGCTGGACCAAGCTGAACACATTTAGAAAGAATGAGATAATCATGGACTATCTGATTTATTTGACCATTTGTACATTTTTAAATTTATTCTGATAGGTTTTCTCCAGCAACTGAAAAATACTGCTTAAAATACTTAAAATAAAAATTTGCATATGGTTATACCTGTTGAGTTGAACAGTGAATTCCAAAATAATGTAGGTAATTTACATTTTAACAAACCCTTAAAAGCTGCTTTTGTAACAAGCATTTATAAAATAGTGTTTGTCATAAAATCTGTTAGGTTTGTAATATTTGCCATTGTGAAAGTTACATTTACATCAAACTTTGCAGAAAAGAATAGCAGAAGGGAGAACATAATATAAAACCAATTAGATCACTTGAATGGCAATATTTAAAAATGATTCACCTTAGTGTATCATTCCCATGAAAATAACATTAACCTCTAACACCACAAATAGGATGTAAAAAATACTTCACCTTTACCCTAAATAAGAATCAGAAAGCCATTAAACCAATTCCAGATATTACTATGATTGCATAAAACAAAATATATTAAATTTCTAACGCAAGTTTACACTGATATGTTCATTCATGCATGTTTATACACTTCCAAAAGATTGATCGAACTGATCAATACCAAATCAATTGCTTTTGTTAAACCTAACACATAGAAAATACAACTCAATCAAATATAATAGCCATCTATATATATATAAAATCCCTATGTGCGTCCAGGTGTCCGTGTGTGGGTGTCTTCTGATGAAGTGCACATGTGCGGGGCACGGTGAGTGCGCGATATTACTATCAGAGAAAGTTAGAGGCGTTTTATGGAAATACAAACCAGTATTACTGCGAGAGGAAATTAAAGGTACACAATACAGTGACGCATATTACAGCCACATACAAGCCATTATTACTGTTTAAGGAGATTAAAGGCATATTACCGACGCGCAAGCCTGTATAACCGCCAGAGAAAATTAAAGGTATAATATGGATGTACAAGCCAGCGGACGTACAAGACGGCATCCTTCAATAAGGGCGCGCACAGGCATCCTTCGATAAGGGCGTGCACAAAAAGGCGAGCCTCAAAAGGGCAACCTCAATTGGGCGCAGCGAATAAAGGCGCGCATAAATAAAGATCTGCACCTTTGTTGCTCTTCACATATTCCAGAGCCATTTGAACTAAATCATCTACGAACGCCTTTAAGCTCTCCCTTAATCTGCGAAAACAGAAAAATCCCATCCGAGAAATTGCTACAATATTACGAGTGGCAAAATCTACAGTTTGGTACATCCTGAGAAAGAAAGCAAGCACTGGTGAACTCAGCAACGCAAAAAGACCTGGACGACCACGGAAGACAACAGTGGTGGATGATCGCAGAATCATTTCCATGGTGAAGAGAAACCCTTTCACAACAGCCAACCAAGTGAACAACACTCTCCAAGGGGTAAGCATATCGATATCCAAGTCTACCATAAAGAGAAGACTGCATGAAAGCAAATGCAGAGGGTGCACTGCAAGGAAAAATGAACAAGCCACTCATAAGCCTCAAGAATAGAAAGGCTAGATTGGACTTTGCTAAAGAACATCTAAAAAAAAAACAGCAGAGTTCTGGAAAAACATTCTTTGGACAGATGAAACCAAGATCAACCTCTACCAGAATGATGGCAAGAAAAAAGTATGGAGAAGGCTTGGAACAGCTCATTATCCAAAGCATACCACATCATCTGTAAAACACAGTGGAGGCAGTGTGATGGCTTGGGCGTGCATAGCTGCCAGTGGCACTGGGACACTAGTGTTTATTGATGATGTGACACAGGACAGAAGCAGCCGAATGAATTCTGAGGTGTTCAGAGACATACTGTCTGCTCAAATCCAGCTAATTGCAGTCAAATTGATTGGGCGGCATTTCATGATACAGATGGACAATGACTCAAAACATACAGCCAAAGCAACCCAGGAGTTTATTAAAGCAAAGAAGTGAAAAATTCTTGGATGGCCAAGTCAGTCACCTGATCTTAACCCAATTGAGCATGCATTTCACTTGTTGAAGACTAAACTTCAAACAGAAAGGCTGGTAATGTCCATGAGTTCAAGACTTCAGGCTGTCATTGCCAGCAAAGGGTTTTCAACCAAGTATTAGAAATGAACATTTTATTTCCAGTTATTTAATTTGTCCAATTAATTTTGAGCCCCTGAAATGAAAGGATTGTGCTAAAAAATGCTTTAGTTGCCTCACATTTTTATGCAATCGTTTTGTTCACCCCACTGAATTAAAGCTGAAAGTTTGCAGTTCAACTGCATCCGAGTTGTTTCATTTAAAATTCATTGTGGTAATGTACAGAACCAAAATTAGAAAGAAGTTGTCTCTGTCCAAATATTTATGGACCTAACTGTATATGCGTCTACTTCACTGTTCCATCCTTGTTCATAAATTGAAACATCTTCTATCAGCTTCAACCCCAATTCCAAAATAGTTGAGACGCAGAGTAAAACAAAAATAAAAACAAAATGCAATGATTTGCAAATGTCTTAAACCCATTTATTCACAATAGAACATAGAAAACACATCAAATAATTAAACTGAGAAAATGTACCACTTTAAGAAAAGAATAAGGTAATTTAAAATTTGATGGCAGCAACACCTCAAAAAAGTTGGGACAGGGTCGTGTTGTACACTGTGTAGCATCCCCTCTACTTTTAGCAATAGTCGATAAACGTCTGGGAACATTTAGAACTTTTGGGAGAGGGATGTTGTCCCATTCTTGTCTGATAGGATTCTAACTGCTCAACTGTCCTTGGTGGTCTGTCATATTTTTCGTTTCATGATGCACAATTGGTGAGAGGTCAAGACTGCAAGCAGGCCAGTTCAGCACCTGAACTGTTCTACTATGAAGCCATGCTGTTGTAATAGAGGCTGGGTGCAGGTCAGCATGGTCTTGCTGAAATATGCAAGGCCTTCCTTGAAAAAGATGTCTGGATGGGAGCATGTGTTACTCTAAAACCTGTATATACCTTTCAGCATTGATGGTGCCTTTCCAGATGTGCAAGCTGCCAATTTCACTACTGCAGCCCCATACTATCAGAGATGCAGGGTTTTGAACTTAGTGCTGATAACAAGCCGGATGGTTCCTCTTCCTCGTCCATTGTTTTACAAAAATAATTTAAAATTTCAATTAGTCTGACCACAGATCAGTTTTCCATTTTGCCTTAGTCCACTTTAAATGAGCTTTGGCCTAGAAAAAGATACTGGTGTTTGTGGATCATGTTCACATACGGCTTCTTCTTTGCAAGATAAGAGCTTTAACCTGCATATGTAGATGACAAAGTAAATGGTGTTTATAGATGATAATTTGAAAGTGTTCCTGAGCCCATGCAGTGATTTCAATGACAGAAACAGGCCTGTTTTAATACAGTGCCAGCCGGAGGGCCCAAAGATCATGGGCATCCAATATTGATTTTCAGTCTTGTCCTTTGCACAGAGAGATTTCTCCAGATTCTCTGAATCTTCTGATGATATTATTTACTGTAAATGATGAGATATTCAAAGTCTTCATAATTTTACAATGAGGAACATTTTGAAATTGTTCCACAATTTGTAGACGTAGATTTTCAGACTGGTGAACCTCTGCCCATCTTTTCTTCTGAGACTCTGCCTCTCTAAGATGCTCTTTCTATACCCAATCATGTTACTGACCTGTTGCCATTTAACTTAATTAGCAGCAAAATGTTGCTCCAGCAGTTTCGTTTTAGTACATCTCACTTTTCCAGAATTTTGTTGGCCACATCCCAACTTTGAGACATGTTGCTGCCTTGAAATTCAAAATGAGCTAATAATTTTTCATGAAACAGTAAAATGTCTCACTTTCAACATGTGATATGTGTTCTGTGCTCTATTATAAAATATAGGATTATAAGATTTGAAAATAATTGCAGTTTTTATTTACATTTTATACAGTGTTACAACTTTTTTGGAATTGGGGTTTTACATTGCTAGTGGAAAATCACATTATACAGTGGAACCTCAGGTTACGACCATAATTCGTTCCAAAACTCTGCTCGCAACACTTAAAAAGATGAGAGGCCTGTAATTTTCATCATAGGTATACCTCAACTATGAGACACAAAATGAGAAAAAAAAATCCAGAAAATCGCATTGTCTGATTTTTAAAGAATTTATTTGCAAATTATGGTGGAAAATAAGTATTTGGTCACCTACAAACAAGCAAGATTTCTGGCTCTCACAGACCTGTAACTTCTTCTGTAAGAGGCTCCTCTGTCCTCCACTCGTTGCCTGTATTAATGTCACCTGTTTGAAATCGTTATCAATATAAAAGACATCTGTCCACAACCTCAAACAGTCACACTCCAAACTCCACTATGGCCAAGACCAAAGAGCTGTCAAAGGAAACCAGAAACAAAACTGTAGACATGCACCAGGCTGGGAAGACTGAATCTACAATAGGTAAGCAGCTTGGTGTGAAGAAATCAACTGTGGGAGCAATTATTAGAAAATGGAAGACATACAAGACCACTGATAATCTCCTTCGATCTGGGGCTCCACGCAAGATCTCACCCCGTGGGGTCAAAATGATCACAAGAACGGTGAGCAAAATCCCAGAACCACACGGGGGGACCTAGTGAATGACCTGCAGAGAGCTGGGACCAAAGTAACAAAGGCTACCATCAGTAACACACTACGCCGCCAGGGACTCAAATCCTGCAGTGCCAGACGTGTCCCCCTGCTTAAGCCAGTACATGTGCAGGCCCGTCTGAAGTTTGCTAGAGAGCATTTGGATGATCCAGAAGAGGACTGGGAGAATGTCATATGGTCAGATGAAAAAAACTCTACTCGTCGTGTTTGGAGGAGAAAGAATGCTGAGTTGCATCCAAAGAACACCATACCTACTGTAAAGCATGGGGGTGGAAACATCATGCTTTGGGGCTGTTTTTCTGCAAAGGGACCAGGACGACTGATCAGTATAAAGGAAAGAATGAATGGGGCCATGTATCGTCAGATTTTGAGTGAAAACTTCCTTCCATCAGCAAGGGCATTGAAGATGAAACGTGGCTGGGTCTTTCAGCATGACAATGATCCCAAACACACCGCCCGGGTAATGAAGGAGTGGCTTCATAAGAAACATTTCAAGGTCCTGGAGTGGCCTAGCCACTCTCCAGATCTCAACCCCATAGAAAATCTTTGGAGGGAGTTGAAAGTCCGTGTTGCCCAGCGACAGCCCCAAAACATCACTGCTCTAGAGGAGATCTGCATGGAGGAATGGGCCAAAATACCAGCAACAGTGTGTGAAAACCTTGTGAAGACTTACAGAAAACGTTTGACCTCTGTCATTGCCAACAAAGGGTATATAACAAAGTATTGAGATGAACTTTTGTTATTGACCAAATACTTCTTTTCCACCATAATTTGCAAATAAATTCTTCAAAAATCAGACAATGTGATTTTCTGGATTTTTTTTTCTCATTTTGTCTCTCATAGTTGAGGTATACCTATGATGAAAATTACAGGCCTCTCTCATCTTTTTAAGTGGGAGAACTTGCACAATTGGTGGCTGACTAAATACTTTTTTGCCCCACTGTAAATACAATTAATCTGTTCCGGACTGTACGAGCTGTATGTAAATGTAAATATATATATATATATTTTTTTTTTTAAAGATTTTTAAGCACCAAAATAGTTAATTATACCATAGAATGCACAGTGTAATAGTAAACTAAATGTAAAAATATTGAATAACACTGAGAAAACCTTGAACAGAGAAAACTAACATTGCAAAAGTTCACGCTTGCTGACTTGCCTCAATTAATTTTCATTTTCATAAAATTCATTCAATTTAGTTTTTGTTTTAGATTTAAAAATTGCTTTCTGATGAAGATTAAAAAATGTGTGCAGTCCCTCACAGAAAATAAAATATAAGAACATGAATATATGCCCATAAAAGACTCATACCTATCTATAGAGAGTTATTTTCTGAAAGCTTTATAAGGTCTTTCACTGGCTTTGCAGGAAATGTGTACTAGGTTCAAGGGGCAGGCTGTTTATTCTAAAGTAAATATTTTAAATTTCTGATCAAGTACTTTTTGATACCTTGTGAGATCAAACGCATTTGCACAGTTCCCTAGACATTCCTGAATTAAAATAGCTGTACCAGCACACTTCTCTTTTTTAGTTTTCAACTGAAAGTAAAAAAAAGTAAAACAATGTTAAAGTACTTCTCAACTTTGATAGGTTTGAACTTTTCCAGCATGTCACAATCCTCAACCTCTTTACAGATTTCGTTAAGTTTAACTGTAGTTTTTAAATCAAGATTTCTTCTTTTAACTGACTTCCACAAACCAGAATGCAATGTAATTTTAATAACATATTCTTGTTATTGTTATTGTCAGTGTCATATTCAAATTATTTCCAGAAGTGCTTCCACATTCAGAGACAAGTTTTTCTGTTCGTCCATATTCCAACACATGATCTGTCTTGGCTGCTGACAATCATCACACTCATTAGGATACACAGTTATACAGTACATTGTCATTTAGTGAAAGGGGGGGTAGGGGCACTTAAGAACATTGTTCCGTATAAGAGCCAGGTTGGTGTAATCAAAATTGTTCACTTACTTTATCCTTTGAGCGCTACTTATTGTCCATCTGTCTATATTAGATTAAATTTACAGTTACCACAAAAATGCATCACAATTATCCGCATCATGCCTGGATAGAGATCAGATGGAAGCCCCATATAAGCAAAGCAATTTGGGGTTAAGTGGTTGCTTGCACTTATTTGCAGAGCACAACACATCATAGCCATTAACCAATAGTTAGGATGGCAGCAGGTCAGGCCATAATGACCCAACAAGAAAAAGTGAAAAGAAGGTATCATACTACACTGCCATAAATAACTACAGTTTTAGTATGATGGAAAAGATTTAACACTCTCATGAAAGAAATCATAGGTTGACTTCACCCATGCAACTAACAGCACTCTGATAACTTCTTAAAGTTGCCCAACCTTCCGCAGCTAAACCGTCTGCTGATGCCACCCCACACAATGCTGTTATCTTTTCTGCTGACTTGACAGTTATATGTGGAGAGAAAATATATTTGCATTTCCACTATTGTTAAATGTGGCATTGCTGATGGAAACGCTCCAGGTGCTGTAACTAGAGGATAACAAAGTAGCTTCTGTAATTAAGTTATGATAAAAATCACTACAGTGACTAATTCTGTATTTTTAAAAAAACTTTTCAGAAAGATTACTTATCTTCAGAAATACAAACATTTTATGCTTAATTTCAAAAAGCAATATTTGAGCCCAGTAACTAACAGTGAGCAGCTTGTGTTATCAAAAATATCTGCAGTTTTAAAAATATGCATTTTGGTAATTACTGGTTATTTATCTCTAAAGAAAGGCCTCCTTATTGTATGTTATGATTAAGTAATTCAGACACTAGTAAAAATAACTTTTACTTAATAAAAACGTATGCCATCTTTTTGTAACGCCCTATTAATTACGTATTATTTTTAAATCATAGGTAGTGTATAAGCATGAGCAGCAATTATACATTTGTTAATAAATTAAATTTTAAAAAAGCATCTTTGTCAAGACTGCAGCAAAAGTACAAGAGGGTAAAATATCATGCCCTGTACAGGGAGTCATGTGTTCTCATGGTACACTGTGGGACCTTGAAGGAATAAAGCTTGAGAAATGCTGTGTAAAAGCATATAAAAATAAAACATAGATTAACTGTTCATACTAACTAATATACTAACAAGTGAAAGGAAAAAGTCAGCCATGATGGAACTGAAACAAAAACGTCTGGCGAACATATTTGATAAGACATTATCTAGCAAAATATGCTGGCTTTCAACAACATTCATCACAATTGAGTAAAAAAAAAAAACTGTTTTGACACATTTGAGGAAATTATCATTAAGAAGTAAACAAAGTACTCCAATGTTAATAAACCTGATGAAACACCAATATTTGTCTAATAACAATTATCTTTCTCTTTATTTGAATAAAATATACATGGATTGTGATTTTAAAAGCCCAATAAAGAAACAAGTAAGGAAAAATCTCCTGAATTATTTAGGGACAGGGAAACAAATGGCACTGAATAGGCTGAGATGAAACACACAAGTGCCATCAGAGTAAATGCCATTGAGTCCCATGTTTGCAACTGATTCCAAGATACTGGAAACGAGTCTGGAGAAGTACTACACTCTGAGCATTTCTGCAGCATCACAAATGCAAATCTACCAGAACCACTGTTGCCTAGAAGTGGCTATCCCAAGTTGTTCCTTGCTTTTGTGAGTAATATTATAACATGCACCTTCAGGTTAATTTCACCTATAACCAAATATGTGCTCAGTTTAGCATATCAAGCACAGAAACCATGTGGCATGCTATACTGGAGTGAATTCAGCAGCATAAAAGTGTAAAATGCATTGTTAAAAGGTTCTACACTTTGCATATAGAGACTTTCCCTCTTTAATGGCTGCTCTCATTACATCACTTCAAGGCAGCCGTCTGTTTCAAACCAATGATTAAATGGGGTGTGTCCATTTCTTCAGATGGACTACAGCAGGGGTCCCCAACCACCGGTCCGCAGCCATCTGACAGCCGGGCCGTGAGAGAACTGCCGGCAACAGAGACTCACTCAGACTTTTCAGAACACTTGGCGGGTGGGGCTTTGCAGCGGCACAGAGAGAGGAGAGAGACCGAGGTGAGAGAGTATTACAACAAAGTATTTTTATGGTCCCGACAGTTTCCCCATATGACACGAGACTATAGAAAACTCGTTACTACGAAGTACATTCAGCAGATGCTTTCATTACAACGAAGTGACCTTGAAATGCTTGAATGAATCATCCACACAGCAGTTAGATCTGTGGTCGCAGCTCAGTTGTACACATTTACACAACGATCCCCAAACAAAAATATTGTAAAAAAAAAAAATTCTTTCTTCGAACTTTCCTCGTACTGTTTTTTTTTTTTTGATGTTTTTGTTTTCTGTGGTTTTCAGTGATACCTTTTGCTTATTGCTTGTCAACATTTGAAAAACATCGATTGGAATTTAACTCATTGTCACCCTCCTATAGAAACGGCAGACACGAAAAAAACGATAACAGTGTTAATGTTTGTGATGTGCAATCTGTTGGAATGGCAAATGCAAAGCATATGTCTTTGTTATATGCAAAAAAAAGAAGAAAAATCTCAGGTTGCAAACTGCTTAATAACTTAATAATAACAGAAATGTTATGTAAATTGTGTATAAAACTGCCCCCCCCCCCCCCCAAAGACCGGTCCATGGAAAAATTTGCATCTAATAAAGTGGTCCTTGCTGTCAAAAAGGTTGGGGACCACTGGACTACAGGACAGATCTTACAATAAGAATGAGCAATAGTATTGTCTACGACAGACTGGTTGAAAGCTGAAGCAGTTAAGTGGATGCATATACTGCAACATTTTCTAGCCTTCAGCAATTGGGAAAAGCCCCTCATATCATTCCTGATGGAGTTGCTTATGGCTAACTGAGACATTTGAGGTTGTTGCACAGCAGGCTAAAACTAAATACAGAATATTTATGAGCAATCTCTTGCAGCGGGCCTTGATTGTATGTAAAATTGTGTATTGTGCATAAATTAACACTGCTGACATGAACAGAAAAATTGCACATTTATTATCCATAAGTAGTAATAAGAGTAATAAAAGTGTATTTATTTACTAACTTTCATATGCTCAAAGTGCTTTGCAAATACTACAAAGCGTACAAAAAGAATAACATCACAGGAAAGAATAAATAGATAATAATGGATATACAGTAATCCCTCCTCCATCGCGGGGGTTGCGTTCCAGAGCCACCTGCGAAATAAGAAAATCCGCGAAGTAGAAACCATATGTTTATATGGTTATTTTTATATTGTCATGCTTGGGTCACAGATTTGCGCAGAAACACAGGAGGTTGTAGAGAGACAGGAACGTTATTCAAACACTGCAAACAACCATTTGTCTCTTTTTCAAAAGTTTAAACTGTGCTCCATGACAAGACAGAGATGACAGTTCTGTCTCACAATTAAAAGAATGCAAACATATCTTCCTCTTCAAAGGAGTGCATGTCAGGAGCACAGGCTGTCAGAAACAGAGAGCAAAGCAAACAAATCAATAGGGCTGTTTGGCTTAAGTATGAGAAGCACCGCGGCACAAAACTGTTGAAGGCGGCAGCTCACACCCCTTCCGTCAGGAGCAGGGAGAGAGAGAGAGAGAGAGAGAGAGAGATAAAAACAGAGTGAAAAATCAATACGTGCCCTTTGAGCTTTTAAGTATGTGAAGCACCGTGCAGCATGTCGCTTCACTAAGCAGCTGCACACAGAAGGTAGCAACGTGAAGATAATCTTTCAGCATTTTTAGACGAGCGTCCGTATTGTCTAGGTGTGCGAACAGCCCCCCTGCTCACACCCCCTACGTCAGGATCAGAGAAAGTCAGCGCAAGAGACACAGAGAAAAGTAAGTTGGGTAGCTTCTCAGCCATCTGCCAATAGCGTCCCTTGTATGAAATCAACTGGGCAAACCAACTGAGGAAGCATGTACCAGAAATTAAAAGACCCATTGTCCTCAGAAATCCGCGAACCAGCAAAAAATCCACGATATATATTTAAATATGCTTACATATAAAATCCGCGATGGAGTGAAGCCGCGAAAGGCGAAGCTCGATATAGCGAGGGATCACTGTACACTAATAACATTAAAATAAATGTCTATTCTTTGGTGTTCATTTAATTTCTAACTAGGGCTGTCAGAGTGAATAATGCTATTTAAATATAATTCTAATTTATTTTTAAAACAATCTTATTCAAAGGTGAATACAGATGTTTGATTGTCAAAGAACAGTTGTTTGTTTTACCCACACTAACTTTGACGTTGTTACTCTACATGTGCTACACAAAGCTGTAGTATTTTACCTATGCTTTTGTTCTTCTCTTTAACTTTCAGCCTTTTTGTAATTTAGAATGGTTAGCCTGTTATTTCATTAGTAAAACTTAACTGCCAGATCCCTTTACAACATAGATGTATAGATATAGATACATTAACATCTCACTACTCTGCAGTTTCTTCTACAAGTGTATTAAGAATGGAAAATCTCATAATATAAAAATAATATTTATAATAAAAAAAAAAAAAGAATTTGTTAAGTTTTGTTAAGAACTGTGTAAGGCATAACTAAAATGATAACCCATATTTATAATTATACCTTAAAAATCAGGAATGTCTAGAGGGTACACTGGGGGGGGGGGACAAAAAAAACCTTTTGCTTTGTTTATTGATACAACAGACTCACTTATGTCCTGTTATGTGCTTTGATAACCTTACACAGTACTTATCACTAACTCAATGTGGTTCAATGCTGCAAATTGCTTCCAATATGTTACATACAGTGCAATATTAGTTAATTCTGGAAGGTTTAAATCCCTTTCACACTATATTGTAATATGGTTGTATTGTCTATTGTTTGTTTTTGTCGCATCTTGCACCTTGTTGTATGTTGCCCCGTGGGTCATGGAGAGATGTTGTCTCATCTCGCTATGTAAGTGTGCACAGTTGTTGAGGACAATAAAGTAACCTTGACCTATAAAGTCCTAATTTTTCTTCTGGATTGTCCTCCTTGTCAGAATTAAAGAGGTGGCAACCCTCTACAGCCAGTTTTCAGACTGCTCAAGTTATCCTTGAACAATGTTTATAATTGACTGTGTGTGTCACTGATATTTACTTTTCAGATTCAGGTTTAAAGGCATGCAGTCCACTATGAACATTTTCAAGAACTGATGATGGTGTGTTTCTTTAAATTTCTTAGCTGTCAGTTTTTTACCTGTGTTATCAGCCAGCCATTTTAAAAAATAAAGTAAATATACACACACACACACCATACACATATACATACATACATACATATATACATATACACACATACATATAGACACACACGTATACACGCATACATATATACACATATATATACATACACAAAAAAATAAATGTATACATAACAAACAACAACTATAAAACAATATATATAACAGCTTGTATAAGTGAGCTGCTGCTGTCAATCAGGCATGTAGGTGGAAATATGACATGCTCAGATCTGCTTAATTGTACAGTGATTGCTGCACTTCGGCTGGGGGGAGATAAATGACAAAAAAAGATATAAAGAAAGACAATAGTGATAAGGGATATAAAGAAAGAAATTAAGGGCCTGAATAAGAAAAATGAGAAACAGCTTCAGGATATACCCAAAGACCTGGAGGTACGTTTAAGTACTAAGTTTACTACAACCTTTACAGAAGTGCTACAAAGAATTGTTGAAAAAATACAGGAAAATACGAGTAAGTTAGAGAGAAAAAATAAGAATACTTGCTGCTCAGATTAAAGATGTTAAGCAAATACAAGAGTCACTTGTTAGTTATTTAGGTTATGTTAAGTTGATAAAAGTATTTTCTTAGTTTCGTTAAATGTTTGCCTATACAGGTGCTGGTCATAAAATTAGAATATCATGACAAAGTTGATTTCAGTAATTCCATTCAAAAGTGAAACTTGTATATTAGATTCATTCATTACACACAGACTGATGTATTTCAAATGTTTATTTCTTTTAATGTTGATGATTATAACTGACAACTAATGAAAGTCCCAAATTCAGTATCTCGGAAAATTAGAATATCAATTAAGACCAATGCAAAAAAAGGATTTTTAGAAATGTTGGCCAACTGAAAGGTGTGAACATGAAAAGTATGTGCATGTACAGCACTCGATATTTAGTTGGGGCTCCTTTGGCCTGGATTACTGCAGCAATGCGGCGTGGCATGGAGTCGATCAGTCTGTGGCACTGCTCAGGTGTTATGAGAGCCCATGTTGCTCTGATAGTGGCCTTCAGCTCTTCTGAATTGTTGGGTCTGGCGTATTGCATCTTCCTCTTCACAATACCCCATAGATTTTCTATGGGGTTAAGGTCAGGCGAGTTTGCTGGCCAATCAAGAACAGGGAAACCATGGTCCTTAAACCAGGTACTGATAGCTTTGGCACTGTGTGCAGGTGCCAGGTCCTGTCGGAAAATGAAATCTGCATCTCCATAAAGTTCGTCAGCAGCAGGAAGCATGAAGTGCTCTAAAACTTCCTGGTAGACGGCTGGGTTGACCTTGGACCTCAGAAAACACAATGGACCAACACCAGCAGATGACATGGCACCCCAAACCATCACTGACTGTGGAAACTTTACACTGGACCTCACGCAACGTGGATTCTGTGCCTCTCCTCTCTTCCTCCAGACTCTGGTACCTTGATTTCCAAAGGAAATTCAAAATTTACTTTCATCAGAGAACATAACTTTGGACCACTCAGCAGCAGTCCAAAGGCGAGACGCTTCTGACGCTGTCTCTTGTTCAAGAGTGGCTTGACACAAGGAATGCGACAGCTGAAACCCATGTCTTGCATACGTCTTTGCGTGGTGGTTCTTGAAGCACTGACTCCAGCTGCAGTCCACTCTTTGTGAATCTCTCCCACATTTTTGAATGGGTTTTGTTTCACAATCCTCTCCAGGGTACAGTTATCCCTATTGCTTGTACACTTTTTTCTACCACATCTTGTCCTTCCCTTCGCCTCTCTATTAATGTGCTTGGACACAGAGCTCTGTGAACAGCCAGCCTCTTTAGCAATGACCTCTTGAGTCTTGTCCTCCTTGTGCAAGGTGTCAATGGTCATCTTTTGGACAACTGGCAAGTCAGCAGTCTTCCCCATGATTGTGCAACCTACAGAACTAGACTGAGAGACAACTTAAAGGCTTATGCAGGAGTTTTGAGTTAATTAGCTGATTAGAGTGTGGCACCAGGTGTCTTCAATATTGAACCTTTTCACAATATTCTAATTTTCCGAGATACTGAATTTAGGACTTTCATTAGTTGTCAGTTATAATCATCAACATTAAAAGAAATAAACATTTGAAATACATCAGTCTGTGTGTAATGAATGAATCTAATATATAAGTTTCACTTTTTGAATGGAATTACTGAAATAAATCAACTTTGTTATGATATTCTAATTTTATGACAAGTACCTGTATGTATATATTTATCTATATGATTTACTAAAAATACTGTATGGTGAAATCAACCCTAACCCACCCCCTTCTGGGTACGGTGGGGGATGATCTTACGGAACGACCACCAGAGGGCGAATTGGGGGTGACTGGCAGCATTCTTTATGTTTCCGCACCACCTCGCCCCTATTGCTTTTGAAATTAAATAGAGTTGGCCAGTTCCGACCGTCAACTGGATGATAACATACATACAAGACTGCAATGTTTGTTAATTTATTTTTAAAGTTGTGTTTTTTTGGGGTTTTTTTTTTATTATATTTTTCTCAAATTAAAAAAAAAAACACCTCTATTTTCCTCCCGGGCAACACTGGATGTTTCAGCTAGTTTACTAAAAACAAACCCAGATGCCATATCTTTTTCAAGCCCTTAAATTGGTCCAGTGGTGTATCCTTTATTGTTTCCACTCAATCATGGCTGGTGTCCTCTTCTTAAAAGAATATACAAAAGGGCCTTAACAATTCTTCAATATTACAAGTATTCACATCATTTGGCAATCAAACAAGATTTCATCATTATTTGGGCAAGCTTCTAAGCATTATGTTGTTGACTCATACTTCAAAGCTAAAGGAAAAATAGACTTAACTCTTTTAGGGCTAATTTTTTTTTTGTTTCTTTTCTCCCAGGGCTGAATATTTTTCCAAAAACTAACATTTTTTAAAAAAAGAACACAAAGCAATTGTTTAACACATCAAATCAACAAAAAATATTTACTTTTGACAAATGTTACTGTCTTGCATGTTGTATGTGCCTGCATACTCTATGATTTCACATACATATCACATACATTTCACACAGCAAAGTCTGATCTCGCTCAAAGCAGCCAATTTCAGTCATTGCCACATTGCACTCCTTACAATATATGTGTTGCTTTGGTGCCTATTTTTCAATTGTCTGTTGCTGCACTTTCTATCATATATTGTTAGTGTGCACTGTAGAGAGACAAGTCACCCATTTGCCATCGTGCCATGCCACTGCCACCAAGTTTTCTGCCTGCATGAAAACCGTATTGTCACCTCTTTTCATCTTCTGAAACTTTATGAACTTTATGTATGGCATTATAGCCTGGCTCGCCCCATGGGATTTGCTTCTGTTTATTACAGAAGTGAATAAAACTTTGCAGCAGCACGTACCTAAGCCACCAGGGGACAAAACACGTTTAGACCAATGCTCCCTGAAGTTATATCACCAGTTCTGTCCCATCTCTATTTGTAATGCCACAGCGCGCTTCATCTCGTCTTTCGTTGTGGGTTTCCACTTTGAAAAACGAGAATGAGATGCAAACGCAGCCTGCGATTCAAAAAAAACCTCTGCCTACCTGTTTGTCTCGTCTGACAGTAGCTGAAAAGCAGCATCAGGAGAGAGCAGCCTGAAGTACAGCAGCTGGTGATCTGTCGTGTCCAACAGCAAGCCATGCCGTCTTGTAAATTCCGGTAGCCAGATCGGCTCTCAACGGATCAATGTCTGTGTATTTATCCCATGCGAACCTTGCCGTAGATGCATCGGCTGCGCAAAGGCACTCAACTGGCAGCAGATCCGCTGGCGCGGCATCGGCTGGTGTCTGATCAGCTGATGCCTGCTTCTAACTCTCTTGCTCGATCTCCTGATCACTGCCAAATAAAGTCAGATTCTGAAAAATCAAGAGTCCGACTCCGCGATAATGCGCAAAACATCGTCTGCCGAGTGTTTTCTTTTCTGCACTTGCTTCGCTGCCTTTTCACATGTCGGTGCCATCTTGCCTTTGTTTACATTTCGCAACTCACGCACACGCAATGTTTATTTGCCGAGTCAACGAGTCTAGCATTCCTCCAAGCACAGAGGGAATGCCTGTGACGTGACAGTGAGATTTGTCGCCATTAACAGCTGATTGTCGCCCCCTATCCCTGGATGTCGACTTTTGTCGACATTCGCCTTCAACCCCTCCTGTCGACAAAAGTCGACATCCGCCCTAAAAGAGTTAACTGAACAAGACAAAATCAGAAGCAGCTTTGCATCATAAAATACAGACAACTTACTATGTCAATATGAAAACAGCAACTGAAATCATTTGGTCGGGAAATATAGACATTTAACCTTTGTCAGTTCTCCGCAAAACATGCAGCAGAATTTTCAAGATGCAACGGCAACTGTTTGTTAGATCAAAAACCCAGATTTATTTATCTTCATTACTAAGACACTGTTCATCAACCCAATTTAGTTGTTTGGATCATTCATGGAAATCTTAGAGTTAAAGACATCAAAAACCATTGCATATTTGGAGTCATTGAACCTTACATATTGACAATTTCAGGAAAGAGGACTTCCTCATTTTCATCTTCTCACCATACTTAAACAGGAACACAAAATAAGAGACCAGTCAAACTGATGCCATTGTTTGAGCGGAGATTTCTGACAACCAAAACCCTTCACTTAGCCAGACTGTCATTAACTCATGATTCATGGACCATGTGGAGACCTGGGGCCTCATGTATAAATGGTACGTACGCACAGAAATGTTGTGTAAGAACGTTTCCACGTTCAAATCGTGAAGTATAAAACCTAAACTTGGCGTAAAGCCACACACATGTCCACGGTACCTCATACCCTGGAGTACGCAATTTCTCCGCTCGGTTTTGCAGACTGGCGGCACCCAGCGTCAAAGCAGTGCTACTGCTCCTGTGTGGTCACCCTTTTTTTCTTAGATCCACATTCCTGACGCGGCTTTATAAATACACTGAAACTAACTGCATATTGTTTATTAGTGTAATGCATCCGATTGTAATTAACCTGCAGCAATATAATGGTCCAGGGAATAGCCATAGTATTCCAAATACCATAACTGCTTCAGCGCTGTTACTCTTACTGCATCATCATCTTCTTTCAGCTGCTCCCGTTAAGGGTTGCCACAGCAGGTCATCTTTTTCCATATTACTCTCACTGCACCACTCAGAGTATTTATATCACTGTATCTGAGAATTATCGGTATACAACATGAAGCAGCCAAGGCAAAACACTTCAGAGATTTTCCTGTACGGACTTTGCGGTTTAGAAAAAGTTTCATCCCAAGAACTATAAATGCACTCAATCAGTCCATTAAGTGCTCCTTGTAGAACTGTTTGTACTTATTAGTACAATTACCTCACTGTAAACTTGCACTACAGTTATAATATTGCACAACCTGCGCCACTTTATAAAGCGCGTATTTACATATGATGACAATATCATTTTTAAGATGAAATGCAGCAAAATATGTTGATTATATTATACAGATAAAACTTTAACTTCATTTAAATAATCTGTATTGTGAATATAGTGCCACAGCGCTAGCTAGTTCAGGGATGTTCCTGCATTGCGTTGTATTCTTGCTGGTGCTGACGCGACACTGGAAGGATAGACAGATAGAATAATTAAACATGTACTACGAAGATATTTCAATGTTCCTTAAAAGTTTTGAAGAATCAGCGTTCTAAGCTTACAAATGGCTTCACATCTATTACAGAGCTGATTGTGTGGCGATTGGGTATTTGGTGAAAGAAAAGTAAGGACAGGAATTGGAGGTTAGTACGTTTGAAAGAGACAGCACTTCTGTAAAAATTATTTCATTGAAGGTCGCACATGGCGCAGCAAGCCTCTTGCGTGAGACATGAACAAGCACTGCGCCACCGTGTTCCCATGTTTAATAACATGCTTTCATTCCTATCATCATGAAAAAGATATCATGTATACATCTCAGTATTTTAATTATTCAGAGAGCTGTAATATCACGAATGTAATGGATTATGTGTCCTGTCAGAGAAAGAGAAAGCCTGTTTACGAAGCAGGTAGTGATTCACACACATAGAAGATCAAATACAGAACAAAGCATTTAAACGTGCTACTTTAGTTACAATGGGATTTGAGAAACTAGTAAATTAAACGATTTTAAGATGAAGTTTATGATGTTCTACTTTAATGGCAAAATAAACTACGTGATTAAAGTGGAAATTTCGAGATTAAAGTTGACATTTCGTGCTTTTTTCCCCACTGTATGCCTATTTTTTTTGTCTGTACCCTAATAAGCTTTCATATGACACTCAGACGATGGGCTATGACTTGCCTTTTCACGGCGACTTTGATATGTGACTTCTTTTTTATTTCGAGCACTGTGTGACTTTGTGAACTTGAGCTCGAGTTTTTCCGACACTCTGTCACTCGATCAACTTCCTTTTGTTGATTATACCACTGTTTAAACCAACAAATAGTACGTTTTTCCTTTGCCTCCACTTGGTATTCGCTGAAATTCTTATATTTTCCCTCGTGCTTTTCCCATTGTCTTTTCACTGAAGGCTATTTATATTGATTTACATATTCAAAGAGGCGAAATTCTGGACGGAGTTGGGGCAGGACAGAAGGCGTGTGCATGTGCGTTACTTTTCACGCTGATCGGGATTTATGTAGTGGAAGCAAGTGGAAGTTTGCGTACGTACAGATTCCTGCATCTGGATTTTTCTGTGCGTACGCACATTCCCGCTTTTGTGCTTATGCCATGTTATAGTGTGAGTTCTACGCACGGCGTTATACATGGGGCCCCTGATCTCTAATGGTGATGGAAAATGTTCCAAAGGTTAGCCAACAAATTTGGAACAAACCACGCATTACATCAATGAATATCCTGTTTACAGGAGAAGAAACAACAGCACAACTGCAATAAACACCAGACTTTGGACAACAGAAGGATTGTCCCACTCTCATATTAACACTAGAATTACCAAAGCCTACAAAAAAAACTCGTAAATCCGGCCGACCTTAAATCCCTTCGCACGTCTCCGTCAGCGTCTTTTGTCCTGTAAATGTGCCAATCTATTATTCCATCCCCTCACCGCTAGTAAACGTGCACAAAGTTCTCTCAGCTCATGCCTTGATTATCTGGGAGTGAAGTGCTGGAGTTTTAGAGTGGAAATAATAGATCATTATTTGGAACGCATGCATTTCATGTGTGTTCCGTTTCTACAATAATCTGTGTAAATACATCGTTAAAACTGAAACGTTTTTCATATTTTAGTAATAAATGACAAAATGAAAGCATTAACTATACACTTTCACAAAAGGTTCACAGATGTTACAACAGCTTCCATGGCTTAGCAGTAAGAATTGCTGACCTGTAATCAAGAGTCCCTGGTTCGATCCTGACTGCCTCCTATATTTACAGTTTTCAGTAGTGAGCTGCTCTTATTGTTAATATTATACAATAAACACATACATTAAGATTGCATCTGTAACAGCCGCTGTAAATTTAAAGTACTTGTAAAAGTTAGCGTTTTTTGTTTTTTTTTTTCCACTTTTATTCTCTCAGTCACGATACATATTACCACCACCATCCCACCCCCCCCAACCGGGATGTGACGCTGTTACACAAACGCTGGTGAATCTGCCTTCTTCCTATCTCACGGTCACTTGATTTTTTTTTTATTCAGTTTTATTGAGTGTTCCTTCTCATGCTGAATTAATATGCACTTTATGGTCTATAATGTGAAAGCTGCACTAACAAAAAAAACACAGACATAGGTATATATGATATTTGAAATTATTCATTTTATGACCTGTATAGTACATTTCGGAAAACATTGTGACACGGATTAAACATTATTCATATTATTCATATTCATTTGCATAACATCTTGCACTTGTAATCAGTGACCACGTGTTTTTCAGTTTTGTCCGTTTTACATTCCATAAACCAGCCAAAGCTTTACATTTGCATGAAAACGATGACTAGTGGAGAAGCTGCCTACTTGAAGGGATTTTCTTTCAAATGTACTATCATGTACAACAACGTTTTGCATTCATTTGTGTTTTCTGCACGCCCTCAAGGGCTTCTGAATTATGGTACAAATTTAAAGAGCACCTTTCAGAAGATTATGCAAAGCTTCCAACCTCAAAAGCTTAATAAGACCCCTGTATTTCGGATAAAGACTTCATTAGGAAATCTGCACACAATCCAGTAATTTCACAGAAAAGCACCAGGTACTGTACGTTTCACTATTGATTATTATTACAGTGCCTTTAAATGATATTAGAATTAAGAAAGATGTAGTCATTTCTAGGGCTCTCGGAATTAAATTCTTTAACAATACCATAGCCGACAAAATAGTAAATAGGATAAATACAAATACACTGTATTATGAAAAGAATGTTTGGTCTTTTATATCAGGCATGTCAAACTCACTATGATTGGTGGGCCGTTTCGACTGCCATACGTGTGTCAGCGGGCTGCACTGTAACAAATACTATTATACAAAGTTACTGTAGCTTTCTTTCCAATACTGAAAACTTTCAAGTGTTGCATTTTATAAAGTTTAAAAAAAAGCAATTTATGTCCATACAATCTCCATACAACAGCGTACAATTAGAGTCTTAGCCTCTTTTTTTTCTCTTTTTTTTTTTTTTTTTAACATTCAAAGTGACAGCTGTCAGCTGATGTAGTCACATCAAAATTCCTTTTGAAAAGATGGCTACCAAAATAGAAGCACCACCAACTGCAATCCTTATTTTTAAAAAGGTCACTACCCTCTTTTTGGCAACATTTACAGAAGCTAGAGACAAACAAATACTACCTCAAACATTTCGTCAAGCATTAATCACCATCTTTCCTAAACAAAATAAGGACTTGTTACAATGTGCATCAAACAGACCAATTTCACTCCTGAATAATGATGTTAAGATACTCTCAAAAATTCTAGCTAGAAGGATGGAGAAAGTGCTGCCCTCGGTAATATCACAGGATCAAACTGGATTTATTAAAGGCCGACACCTATCTTCCAATCTCCGACGCTTGTTTAATGTTATATATTCACCAGCAAAATCAAACACCCCAGAGATATTACTATCATTAGACGCAAAAAAAGCAATTGATATGATTGAATGGAACTACCTTTTCACTGCATTGGAGAAATTTGGGTTTGGCCCGAATATTTCTGCATGGATCAAACTACTGTATACCAATCCAGAAGCTTCAGTTTGTATTAACAACATTTGTTCAGACTACTTTAACTCTTTTAGGGCGGATGTCGACTTTTGTCGACAGGAGGGGTTGAAGGCGAATGTCGACAAAAGTCGACATCCAGGGATAGAGGGCGACAATCAGCTGTTAATGGCGACAAATCTCACTGTCACGTCACAGGCATTCCCTCTGTGCTTGGAGGAATGCTAGACTCGTTGACTCGGCAAATAAACATTGCGTGTGCGTGAGTTGCGAAATGTAAACAAAGGCAAGATGGCACCGACATGTGAAAAGGCAGCGAAGCAAGTGCAGAAAAGAAAACACTTGGCAGACGTTGTTTTGCGCATTATCGCGGAGTCGGACTCTTGATTTTTCAGAATCTGACTTTATTGGCAGTGATCAGGAGATCGAGCAAGAGAGTTAGAAGCAGGCATCAGCTGATCAGACACCAGCCGATGCCGCGCCAGCGGATCTGCTGCCAGTTGAGTGCCTTTGCGCAGCCGATGCATCTACGGCAAGGTTCGCATGGGATAAATACACATACATTGATCCGTTGAGAGCCGATCTGGCTACCGGAGTTTACAAGACGGCATGGCTTGCTTTTGGACACGACAGATCACCAGCTGCTGTACTTCAGGCTGCTCTCTCCTGATGCTGCTTTTCAGCTACTGTCAGACGAGACAAACAGGTAGGCAGAGACTTTTTTTGAATCGCGGGCTGCGTTTGCATCGCATTCTCGTTTTTCAAAGTGGAAACCCACAACGAAAGACGAGATGAAGCGCGCTGTGGCATTACAAATAGAGATGGGACAGAACTGGTGATATAACTTCAGGGGGCATTGGTCCAAATGTGTTTTGTCCCCTGGTGGCTTAGGTACGTGCTGCTGCAAAGTTTTATTCACTTCTGTAATAAACAGAAGCAAATCTCATGGGGTGAGCCAGGCTATAATGCCATACATAAAGTTCATAAAGTTTCAGAAGATGAAAAGAGGTGACAATACGGTTTTCATGCAGGCAGAAAACTTGGTGGCAGTGGCATGGCACGATGGCAAATGGGTGACTTGTCTCTCTACAGTACACACTAACAATATATGTTAGAAAATGCAGCAACAGACAATTGAAAAATAGGCATCAAAACAACACATATTGTAAGGAGTGCAATGTGGCAATGACTGAAATTGGCTGCTTTGAGCGAGATCAGACTTTGCTGTGTAAAATGTATGTGATATGTATGTGAAATCATAGAGTATGCAGGCTCATACAACATGCAAGACAGTAACATTTGTCAAAAGTAAATATTTTTTGTTGATTTGATATGTTAAACAATTGCTTTGTGTTCTTTTTTAAAAAATGTTAGTTTTTGGAAAAATATTCAGCCCTGGGAGAAAAGAAACAAAAAAAAAAATTAGCCCTAAAAGAGTTAAGCTAGAACGTGGTACCAGACAAGGATGTCCCATGTCACCACTGCTGTTTGCAATCGCCATTGAACCACTGGCGGTTCACTGTCGAAATTCTTATCAGATAAAGGGGATTATCAGAGAAGGACTGGAACAGGAAATTTCTCTATATGTAGATGATATGGTTTTATATATATCAGACCCAGAAAACATTGTGCCTGCAGTTTTAACAGCACTCACAGAATTTCAAAAGATATCTGGTCTTAGAATTAATCTGAATAAAAGTATGCTCTTTCCAGTGAATTCACAAGCATATAATATTAGATTGGACACCCTACCTTTTACCATAGCAGATCAGTTTAAATACCTAGGGGTAAATATCACAAGTAAACATAAAGCTCTTTATCAACAAAATTTTGCGATCTGTATGGAAAAAATTAAGCAAGACTTGCATAGATGGTCAACCCTTCATCTCACTCTAGCCGGAAGAATTAACGTTGTTAAGATGAATATCCTTCCTAAACTTCTTTTTTTTTACTTCAAAACATTCCAAAATATATCAATAAATCGTTTTTTAAGCAGTTAGATTCAACAATAACCTCATTCATTTGGAACTCAAAACACCCACATATCCGAAGAGCAACCCTACAAAGACCTCAGGCAGAAGTCAAGTCAAGTCAACTTTATTTATAAAGCACTTTACATACAACAGCCGCTGACCAAAGTGCTGAACATAGGCTAAAATAAATTTTAAACAAAAACAAAATAATAAATAAGTAAAATAAAATACAATAAATGAAACTAATTAAAACATAGTAAACACAACTAAACAGAGTTAATACAGAGTAAAATCAACTGCTCACACAGGATCAAACGCCAAACCAAAGAGGTAAGTCTTAAGAGCAGACTTAAAAATGGGCAGTGAGGAGGCCTGTCTAATGTGGATCGGCAGTGAATTCCAGAGCCTTGGAGCCACAACGGAAAAAGCCCTATCCCCCCTGAGCTTTCGCTGAGTCCTTGGCACATCCAGAAGCAGCTGACCAGCTGATCTGAATGAGCGGGAAGGAGAGTGCATATGCAGCAGATCAGCGAGGTAGGGCGGAGCAAGCCCATTTAAGGACTTAAAAACAAATAAAAGAATCTTAAAATGAACTCTAAACTGAACAGGCAGCCAGTGCAGTGAGGATAACACAGGTGTAATGTGCTCATTTTTTCGCGTGCCAGTTAAAAGGAGTGCAGCAGCATTTTGCACCAGCTGGAGCCGAGACAGGGTGGACTGGCTAACACCAACATACAACGGATTACAGAAGGTGGCATGGCTTTACCTAATTTTCAGTTTTATTACTGGGCAGCAAACATACAAGCCATAAAAATCTGGACACAAAAAAATTAACATACACAGGCTTGGTCCGCAAACAGAAGTAAAATCCTGTTGTACTTCTTTATACTCCCTGCTCTGCGCTCCAATAAATGCAAGTTATCACAAATATACTAATAACCCAATTATGCTTTACTCACTCAGAATATGGAACCAACTTAGAAAGCATTTTAAGATATAAAATCTTTTATCCGTGGCACCTCTGCAAGACAAACACCTCTTTCAACCCTCGCAAACATATCCAGTTTTTAATACCTGGAAAAGTTTTGGGATTAAAATGCTCAGAGATCTTTATATAGACAGCATATTTGCATCTTTTGAGCAATTACGTTCCAAATTCAACCTCCCAGCTACACATTTCTTTCACTATCTTCAAATTAGAAATTTTGTTAAACAGAAATTGCCCGATTTTCCTCACCTCATACCCTCCAACATGCTGGAAAAAATACTGCTCAATTTCGAGGAATTAAACACCATTTCCGCATTATAGAAAATCTTATTAGAGTCCCTACTTTTCAAAGACCCAAGAGGACATTGGGAAGAAGATCTCTTAATCAATATATCAGAAAAGGAGTGGAAGGTAGCAAAGCAGAGAATTCACTCAAGCTCCATATGCGCAAAGCATAGAATTATTCAACTAAAAATTATATATCGAGCTCATCTGTCTCGCTTAAAACAGTCCAAAATGTTTCCAGGGCAAGATCCAACCTGCGAACGCTGCAACGAAGCTCCTGCCTCACTGGGTCACATGTTTTGGGCCTGCACCAAACTAACATCATTTTGGACCAAAATTTTTAAATGCCTTTCAGACAGCCTTGGGGTCACAATCCCTCCTAACCCATTAACAGCAGTGTTCAGTGTTCTTCCAGATGGACTTGAAGTGGAGAAGGACAAGCAAACGGTGACTGCATTCACTACACTTTTGGCACGCGGACTTATTTTATTAAATTGGAAGAATCCTAACTCTCCGCTGATAAGTCAGTGGGAAACCGATGTTTTATATTATTTGAAATTGGAAAAAATCAAATTCTCAGGGGATCTGTACAGAATTTTTTTAAAACCTAGCAGGATCAATATTATTTTAGAATAAGAGAAATAACTATTACCGCATTTAATTCCCTTCTCCATTGTTTATTTACCTATATATATATTTCTTCCTCTCTTTTGTTTATTGTTGCCTTATTAAAAAGCCCTAAGCAATTCTCCTTTGGCTAAGCTCTCCTTCTCAGGGGTGGGGTTTGATTTGTCTTCAATTTTTTTTTTTTTGTTATAAATTGATCTATTTGTATGGAATGATTACAATAAAATTAATAAATAAAATTTAAAGAGTCTTAGCCTCTTAGCTAGGTCCTTGTATAGGCGCATTCTCAACGTTGTAAGAATATGGTGACATAAACAGCGCAAAGTCCTGTTCGTGTGAACTGAAATCACAAAAACGCTCACTGAATTCATTGCTCAGTAATTAAAGTTGGAAAACAGATACTCCAAAAATAAAATTTTACTTTACTTCAAAGTTTATATTGTAAAATAAGCTGATATGCAAAAAGCCCCGACCTACAGTAATTTTACAAACTCAAAATCACAAAAATCTTAATACATAATTCGCCTGCCTCCTCACTCACGTCCATCCGAAGCCGAATGCGCAGTCGCCTTCTGCGCACGTCCGAAGCCGAATGCGCAGTCGCCTTGTGTGCAGCTGCCCAAAAATCCTTACGAGACCGAAATCCAACACCAACATCGCAGCAGGCGGTGGATTTAGCCTACGCATTTCAGGATTATTATTCTGAAATCCCAAATCCTTCCGCCCAGGCGTAGGATATTAGCCCCGATCACAGCCAACCCTCACACTCAAAATAATACGTAAGAACATATTATTATTAAGTACTTTCAGCGGCAGGAACGACTCCACAGCCATCACGATCATTACACTATTGTTGTCCACAGATGCTGATGTGTGCGAAGCGAGGTACACATTCTAAGCCGCATACAAATCTCCACAGGTAGCGCGGTACGCATTGTAGTGCGCTGCTGCGGAGATCTGAGTAAAATAAAACGCTGCTGGCCTATTCGCACCAAGCACTGAATGTTCACCACACCATCTGTAGTGATTTTAATGTCCCTTGCATCCTCGCCCTTTCAAAACTGCTTATTTTCGCAACTTGGTGCCAACGGCCGCAAAAATTCAAAGAAAAAGGCGACTTCGATTAAAGTTCTAGAGGCCTGAAAGGCGATTACGACTACAGCTCGAGGCCTAATTACGCATTCTGATTCAATTACACATTCATTCAATACACCTATATCAGGTTTGTGGTGCTTATACTTATTACTATTCCACAGTTTACTGGAACATTCATCATTCAATATTATAGTATAGGCCTGGAAAATTCATCAACTAACAGGACAAGCCTGTACAGTAATGAGTAAAGCAAACTAAAATCATTACAAAAAAACTTCATTTCTTCTTCTACTTTTCGTTGATTTGTATTTCTCATTTTTTTCACCTTTTACTGCCTACATAATTATAAAAAACGGCAATTTTTATGCACATAACACAAAATAAATTAAGCTTAAAGACTACATGTGTTTCCAAATTCAAAGGGCATTCCCTGTCAAACTAGCATTCGCCAGGACTATAAACAAGTCACAAGGACAAACATTTGACATGGTAGGAAAATTCCTTTCCGAACTCGTTTTCAGCCATGGTTAATTGTATGTGGCTTTTTCAAGAGTCAGAAGGGCGAGTGATGTGAAGGTGCAAGTTAAAGATGGGCCACATCAAGGGAAATTACTACCAAACAGTGAGAGTGTCTTCACAAAAAATGTAGTCTACAGAGAGATTTTACAACTTTAGTTGCATACTGACAGGCCTCCAGTATACACACAAAAAACGTTGTCATATATAGCATGCATTTTTTAAGTGTACAGTATTTTTCGCCGTGATAAAGTCATACATATCCCAAACCTCTTAGTTAATTATCATTACTTACATCACTTTATTTATTTCTTACTTATCATTTGTTCTTCATACACTGCTGACACAAACTCGTGCCCGTTTCATCTTACGTTGTCCAAACGGGCTTTTTGTCTAGTTTGTTAATAAACAACTCACCAACTTCTCGCGTCCACTTCAGATCTTCAGCTGTAGTCTGCACTAACTGTTCGTTACAATACTAGCACAAAATTACATAAAACTAGAGCAAAAAAAACATGAAAATATGTGAGCTATTACTACTTGTGATGGTCAGTTCTGCCCAGTGGCCAGTCTCAGCAGCCCAACCAGTAGTGCAGCCTGGCACTTCAGTTGCAACGTCGTGGCTCATTAACTTTGGTCAAGGCTCGTGTTGGGCAGTGTCATGCCTAGGGTATCAAGGAGCTGACGCCACAGCTGCAACTCTACTAGCAGATGACGTTTCCGGTACCGTAATGCCATGGGAAAACGCGCTTTTGTCAGAAGGCAGAAGTAAGAGAAGTCAATAAGTAACGTCAAAGATGCAGAATGATTCAATCACAAACGATAGCACTAACCTTGTACAAAACGATTACTAACTAGGATCTGTAATGTGGGCCCCACAGATTTCTGTTGCGGGCCGCATGTTTGACATGCCTGATTTATACCATCTTTTTTAGAGATACAAAGACAGAATTTATTTTAAAAAGTGCTTTACACAGAGTAAAACAATTGGTGTGTCTGCCATAATTTATGTAACATTGCAATATATAAACCTCACAATCGAAAAAGAATAGTTTGTTAAAATCATTTTGTAATTGTTTTTACACAATGATTTTAACAAAGACTTAAGACTGCCTGATCATTTCAAAAAGAAAAAATGAATATATGAGCATTGCCATAATGGATGCATTAGATCGTTAGGTCGTTTTATTTGGTCTCTTTTAAAGAGGTTTGTTGCCGTCTGTAACAATATCCATGCTTATCTTATTTATTATTATGCAAAAAAAAAAAGCATGTTTTCTTTTTTTCACTGAGATGATTTTTAGTCATGCAGAAAAACATCACATTACTTTTCAAATGTAAATCAGAAGTATCTTAACTGCACTCCAAACCACTGTTTTTTCCCTTTCTTTGATTGTTTAACCTTTCAGCTGCATTATCTCTTTTAGAGAGATAAACAGGCAGGCAGTACAATTTGGAGAGTATATTGGAAAACAAGTGTCTACAGCCAAAATTAGAGTTCACCAAAGCAGTGTGAACTAATCCATGTAAATTGTGAGCTTGCTTCGACAAGAAAAAAAGACTGATAGGCATACAATTACAATGCACATGCACAAACCACAAGTAAGAGTTTATAACACTTCTGTTTCACATTATAACAATGTGTTATAGTATAATAATGCCTTTATATATCAAATTATAAATGTTGTAATACTGCTTTGAGCTAGGAATTTCACAAGTGACAGAAATATCACAGCTGACTGTCATTTTGAATTTTTTGGAAAATACACTTTTAATCAATACTGTTCATCATGAAGTCAGCTCCTCAATACATCCCTAAATAAGGCAGTTTGTAAAGATATATTGGACGATGAAGCTCAGGACTCAGTACTTACAAAACATATTGACTGGTGCATTATCCTGTTACTAGAAACCCGGCTATGTCCAATTCCTGTTTTTGTACCACCCTTCTTTATATAAATGTTCTTGAAACCAGTATTAAAATCTTCACACTGTGGTTCCTGTTATGTCATTGTGATCATTGTGGCATTGGGGAAAACTGCAGATTTTGGCCTACATTCTGTTGCATTTACACGCTATCGGAGTGTTTGGAGCTCCAAGTTGTGACTTCCCAATTCAGTGCATTTATGGGAATTTCTGGTTAGACTATTCAGAGAAATGCACACCAATTGTTGAGTCAGCGGTTACCTTGCAAAAAGGAAATTAAAATAAACTGTATATTTACAGCAAAAAATAATGAGCAAACTAAACATACTAAATGAGCAAATACAATTCAGCCTCAGAAGTACCATTTCTGACTGACCACATCATATGTTATACAATTGACTAAGGTGAATGTTCAGCAATCTGTCACAACTCAGATAATTCAGGGGACTTTGTTTTCTACAAAATTGTTCGACTTATAGCTCCAAGTTCATACAGCATTCATATGGAATTTCCAACTCAGAAACTCTTATTTACTGTCTGTCCGGTAGACACAAGAACACAGCTTTACCACATAAGGAACAAGACTGTAATCAGAGAACCTTTTATGTACTTAGTTGTCTAAGATTTTTTTTTTTTTTTTTTTAAACTAGGGGGCTTATCCCCCTGTTTGCTTCACTCGACAACCCCGCCTGCACCTCACGCCAGAAAATTCGCATCTCTGTTGCTTATGTATGCGGATTTCGCTTTCACCAAAAAAGCAAAACTTAATTCACACGGATAGGCCTCTTCATTTTTAAGAAACACTACTTTTCCCTGATGGCAACATGAATTAGACGATCTACAACTCTCCGACTTAAACTTTAAAACCAAACAATATCTACATACTTCTGTCATATCATCAATGTCTATACATCTCTTTTCGCTTTTACCTTTTCATCAATATCGCATTGAATTTTGATTCCGTGTTTGGAAGTACATCGTGACATCGCAACATATAACTACCCGTGAGTGAATATTGTTTCTCTCTACAAGAAATGTGTCTGACAATAGCATTCACACAAATGAGAAATGATTGAACCATGTGCGTGGTTATGTGGGCAGGACTTTTTCAAATCTCTTTGTATAAGCTCTTGTCTCACAAGGCTTGAAATTTTCTCTCCCAGGATTTCACTTTCACCAAACAAATCTTTTCATTCTCATGAATATGCCTCTTCATTGGGAAGAAACACTACTTTTTTTTCCCTGATGGCAACACGAATTAGACAATCTACAAGTCTCCGACTTAAAGTTTAAATCCGAACAATATATTCAATCTCTTTTCGCTGTTCTGTTATTTCACCTAGTAATAATTTCCATTTGTTTGCGACGCTGCGATCTTTACTATCCTTTTTTGAGACTTTCAAATTTTTGTACTTCCATTATCTCTAACCTGCTTTGCATGTGTACCGCACCAACATTTTTGAATTCTTTACGACGTTCTACTTCGTCATCTACATTGTCTTTTATTTCCAGCCCCGGGTGTGGTTAAATCACTTGGCACAAAGACTTGTCTCGTGGGACATGCATCTCTCCGAGAAAATCACGTCTCGTCTCCTTCCAAGATTTTTTTTTTTTTAATAATAGAGAGATATAATACTTTGCTTTGTGCAATGAGAGACACAAATCCAAAAGACCACACTGCAATAAGTGCTTACACACTATGCTTGAACCAAGGACACAATTGTGATGACACTGAAATACTGGTTCCATAATGATAAAGCATTTATGTAACCAAAAAAAACACATAAGACTATTAACAAAAGCATATCTTACATATTAACTAATTACAATAATATTAACTATGCACTGTCCTTTACATCTAAAGCTGATATTGCACTATACAACTACTAGTTGTAGGGGTATGTCAGATTTGCTGACTGTCGTGTTGCCATATCATGTCTCATGCACACAAGCCTGCCTTTATGACTACCTGTGACTAAATCGTGGACTAGTTGCAGTAAGTCACTGCAAATACTGTATAATGCAGCTGGATTCAAGGGAATATGCCATCCAACTCATTAAGTGAATGAAGGCTACAACAGAACATTGTGGAAAAGGTTGTGAGTAGTAGGCTACCAACAAGCTTCTGGTTTCCAGCATTATTGGAAAATGGAGTACATGTGACAGCACTGAAGATAAAAGGGACAAGTCTTGAGGACAGTCACACATAAAACTGCACGACAAACTAAGTTATGAATTCAGCAAGAAATAACAGGCAGAATCAAAATAAATAGCTTATCACTTTTAATACTTGTACCTAGAAAGGCTATAAACAGCTGGGAAAAGTGAATTTACAAAATGTTTTACGTCAATATATTAACTCCAAAATACTCAACAATAACAGCAATAAAACTGGGCCAACAGAGGAGATAATAAAGTAAAAACAAGAAAAGTTTGGTTTCATTTGTAGGTGTTACATTTGACCATTCGAAATATTTTGTTTACATTTTTGAAAGATGATATTTGACAACTTCTGTGGTTATAAAATGTAAACACGGTGGGAAAAAAATGACTAAGAGAGAGTTGCACCAAACAAAAACCCCAGTGTCTTAATCCAAGGCACACAAGATTGGTAGATTTTATATGGAGAATACCATCGACTTAACAAGACAACAAAGGGTACTTTAAAAAACGATACCAAAATGCACTGTTAATTAGATGGTACTCATCCTCTTGAGAGGAAAAAAAAAACACTACATCCCTTTAGCTATCATTTAGCACCAATGAAACTAGAGACCAACAGTTTAAACAAAGTTACTCCATTGATGATTATGCACCCTTTGAACTTTAATTTTAATGATTACATGCAACACTTAATATAAACAAAAGTGATTCCTGAAAACAAAAGCATGACAATTGCCTTATGCAGACATCTCATATAAACACATCTCCACTTAAAAGGCAACTACTAAGGATATAAGGTAAAGCAAGAACTGTTAAACTAGTGATCAATATCTGAACAAGAGTGCCAATAATGAAGACTGCCAACTATTCTTTTTCATATTCATTAAACTCGTACTGCACTCAATTGTATTTTTGTATAAACAGCAAGGGGTATTTTAATACAACCACTTGAGTTGATGTTTAATATTTCACTACACCTTTCTGACACACCCCTAGGGTTTACCTTTACCACCAAATGGACAAAAAAAGGTCCCTCTTGACTTTACCAGTTAAAGCTTCTTTTTTTTTTTTTAATATTAAATTGTGTGGAGATAAGTGGGATAAACCATCCTTTTCACATCTAAGAAAAATAAATTTATTCCAATAGTACAATGAGTGGCGACATCATTTTTAGGAAGATTGGCAAGGGATACCATGCTTTCATTAGCATATGCATTGTAATGAAACAAGGGAAGGTTTTGCAGTAACAATTACAGTAAAGCTACCCTGTTACCTTTCAGTTTTTTTCTGTATATCAGCACTTCCAATTAAAAGCATATCATTAATAACTAAATACAATACTTTAAACAAATAATATACTGAGATGGAGATATCGCACGAAATGCTTTGCGGAAAATGCCGAGTAACACATGCTCTCTTAGTTTCTTAATTATATCATCGTCAAAGCCTAAATCATTGGCTCACAACCTGTATCCACGTTGGGAAAACTGTCAAACTGCATGAATTGTACATACGTTGGGTTCCATTACCAGAGGTTTGCTCCGAAACACTAGAATGTCTTACGCCCAAACCAAAATGTTCATCAAACCATCACAAGTAATGAACACAACAGAAAGGGGACATGTGAAAGACAGGTGACTAGTATTCTATTTCCCATTAACAGAGATTATTCACCCAAAGATATTAAGTTTAGTGACTCACCGATCTGCGTCTCCTGTCCGTGCGGCCCCAGCTGTAGGCTGACCTGGCGGTCTGGTGGAGGGATACAACGAAGACAAAACGAATGCAGACACGGCAGCAGCTTCGGTTCACAGTCCCGGCTCTGTAGGCTCTGCCGGCATACAGCGCAAGTGTCAAGCAGATTGATCGGAGGCGTCGGTGCTGGAGCTGTGGAAGGCGAGGAATCTGCAACTGATACTGCAGAGGGAGTCGAAGCAGTTGGGGTGCTGGGAGTCTGTGAAGGTACAGCTGGAGCCATGAGTACCGGGGGGTGTGCCGTCGGTGTCGTGGGCACGGGAGGGGTTGTAGTTGTAGAGGTGGGTGCTGGTTGAGTCGCTGTCGGAGTGGTGGGTACAGGTGGGGTCATCGTTGTTGAGGTGAGCACCGGAGGGGTCGTCGTCGAAGTGGGGTGCACTGGAGGGGTCTCCGTTACAGTGTGGGTCACCGGTCCCGGCGTACCCAGGGAATCGGGCATTGGGGGAGTTTCAGTCAAAACTGGTAGGGGTGGTATTTGCTCAGCCGAGGATGAAAGAGCAGGCGCTAGGGTAGTGGGAGCTGGAGAGGGTGTAGTCGATGTAACGGGGGTAGCAACGGGTTCTGTCGAGGAGGTGGGGGTCGATGTGTGAGCAATTGAAGCAATGGGGCCCGAAACGAGCGGAGTCGACGTGCCGGTTGACGGAGGAGGCGCCGTCAAGGTTACAGGATAATGAGCGGGAGCTGCCAAAGGTAATACTATGGCAGTGGAGGCCGTAGCTGTGCTTATTTCGGGCTCCTCGGTGCCCGCTGTCTCCGCGTTCTCTCTATTGCTGTTCCCGGGGCTGCTGCTCTCCCCTCCTCCGTTCGGCGCAGCGCCGCTCTTTTCTGGACTCTGGGCCTCAATATATACCTGTGCCTGCTCTGTAATCACCGGGGTTTCCATTTCCTTCTCCACATCAGTTGCGGTATCCTCTACGCAAGGGACCAAGATAACATTTTCGGGGTTCTCACTGTCCCCATCGCCTTTGTTTTCCGCCATCTTCCTTCCTCTTTGAACCGTTTGACGCTCCACGCACACACAAAACACCGCAGGGCTACGCAATGGCGTCACACGTCCCCACCGTGCTTTTCGCGCCGGCCGGCGAGTTGTTTCTTGGCTACAGCGACGCACGTGGTGGATTGCGGATTTGCAAATGATAAGACGGAGTTTTGAAGAAGAAAACGGGTGGCAGACTACTGGATATTTTTCTTTTTAGAATCGACGTTTTCCCAGCATCTGACGTAGATATTTTTTAGAGGCTTTATATTAAGATGACCCTTTATCCCGTTTCATAACCCGGGTCATCTTACTTAAGACTGCATTACTCACTCGTCTTAGGCATATGTGAATAAGGAAATCCCACGTAAGTACTGAAGTGATTACCTCGTAGGTGATATTAAAATATGTTAGCGTCAAGAATAAATTTGTAAACTAGGTTAATTAAATTAATTTATTCATTTTTTTTACTGTCCCAAGAGGGAAATTTGGTTTGTCAACGGGTTTTATAGAGAAACCATGACATAACCACCGCCATCCAACTTGTAGTACAAATGTGAAATACAAAAAAAAAAAAAAAAAAAAATATGGCAATGAGCATAAAGCTTATGGTGAAACATTAAAGCAACTATATTAGACATAAAAATTAAACCTGCATTTAGACTTAAGTGATGATTGATGCAACTGCTAACTGTTCATCCAACGATTTAAACCTGTAGATTTTTGTTAAACTTTTTAGACGATTAATGAAAACGTATTTGTACCAGTTGCTTTTTATCCATGTAAGCTGAACGAATGACCTGATGGCAGCAACTGAAATTGATAATGTGAGTCAATAACAACAACATTTATTTCTATAGCACATTCTCATACAAACAATGTAGGTCAAAGTGCATTACATTGATGTCAAAGGGAAAGTTCCAAGAAAAAAATAAGCAAATAAAATTAGGTAAGAACAAGGAGCAAAAAACAAATACATCTTTATGTGCTTATATAATATAGATATACTAGTATTTAGCCCACGCTATGCACAGAATTGTTCAAAATGTTTAATCCCAAACCAACCATTCGTCCTCTTATTACGTAATAAGAAATAGGAAATAAGTAAATCACTTATTAGAAAATAAGAAAATAAGGGAATTAAGTATGTATTTCTTTATATTGAATTTATAAAGTTACAAAACTTCATGATAAATAACATTCTGATTAAAAACCTTGGAGCTCCTTGATATTAGTTTCCCTTGAATTGCAATTTTCTCAATTTGAACCTTAACATTTTCAAGTGAAGTTGATCTTGAGAAAGCAACATATTTGCTCATGTCACAACACATGGTTAGATAAGTAAATTCCAACCTTTTGAAGAGTTTATCCTTGTGACTTGTTGATTGTCATAGCAAATTTTATTCTTACTGGAAATTGTTGTTTAAGTTGAAAAGGAATATCTAGAGTTTGATAATCCAATGAATCCATGGTATAAAAATTGTTTGTAATTTTGCAGGTCCAGTAAGAACTTCTCCGAATTTGAGATTAGGTTTTAATGGTATAAGAGCAAGTCTTTCCATTACATAATCCTTTTTTTCATATTGATGTTCTACAACAGAATAATAATGGCTTCTATTTTTTTTCTATTTAAGTTGATATACAGATGGAGTAAGAGAATTGAGGAATTCAACAGGAAAGTTGATTTGAACCTGCTCAGTTCCATCTTTTATCGAATACTCTACATATTGTCCATTAAGAAGATTTAGTATTTGATGGTAACTAAGTTCAAATGCATGTATTATTTACCTTAAATGTTGCCAAGTTTAATACATTAATTTGTCAATTTTTTACAACATGTAAGTAATTTACTTTTTATTAGATTTATATAGACTCAGTTTTTATTAGATTTATATTCACTCATCGGCAAACAAAATTGGTCACTTCAGCTTCTCACATTTATGAGCTCACTGACAAAGGAAGGGTTTCACCCTCTTTACAAATGCATTACTATAGGTAGTCAATATTCATACCATTACATTTTTTTGGCAGTTTAGATAGATAGATAGATAGATACTTTATTAATCCCAATGGGAAATTCACATTCTTCAGCAGCAGCAGCATACTGATACAATAAATAATATTAAATTAAAGAATGATAATAATGCAGGTGAAAAACAGACAATAACTATGTATAATGTTAAATGTTAACGTTTACCCCCCAACCCCCCCGGCTGGAATTAAAGAGTAGCATTGTTTGGGGGAGGAACGATCTCCTCAATCTGTCAGTGGGGCAGGACAGTGACAGCAGTCTGTCACTGAAGCTGCTCTTCTGTCTGGAGATGATACTATTAAGTGGAGGAAGTGGATTCTCCATAATTGATAGGAGCCTGCTGATCGCCCTTCGCTCTGCCACAGATGTTAAACTGTCCAGCTCCATGCCAACAATAGAGCCTGCCTTCCTCACCAGTTTGTCCAGGCGTGAGGCGTCTTTCCTCTTAATGCTGCCTCCCCAGCACACCACTGCGTAGAAGAGGGCGCTCACCACACCTGTCTGATAGAACATCTGCAGCATCTTATTGCAGATGTTGAAGGACGCCAGCCTTCTAAGGTAGTATAACCGGCTCTGTCCTTTCTTGCACAGCGCATCAGTATTAGCAGTCCAGTCTAATTTATCATCCAGCTGCACTCCCAGATATTTATAGGTCTGCACCATCTGCACACAGTCACCTTTGATGATCACTGGGTCTATGAGGGGTCAGGGCCTCCTAAAATCCACCACCAGCTCTTTGGTTTTGCTGGTGTTCAGGTGTAGGTGGTTTGAGTCGCACCATTTAACAAAGTCATTGATTAGGTCCCTATACTCCTCCTCCAGCCCATTCCTGATGCAGCCCACGATAGCAGTGTCATCAGCGAACTTTTGCACATGGCAGGACTCCGAGTTGTATTGAAAGTCCGATGTATATAGGCTGAACAGGACCGGAGAAAGTACAGTCCCCTGTGGCGCTCCTCTGTTGCTGACCACAATGTCAGACGTGCAGTTCCCAAGACGCACATACTGAGGTCTGTCTTTAAGATAGTCCACAATCCATGCCACTAGGTGTGAATCTAATCCCATTTCTGTCAGCTTGTCCCTAAGGAGCAGAGGTTGGATTGTGTTGAAGGCGCTAGAGAAGTCTAGAAACATAATTCTTACAGCACCACTGCCTCTGTCCAAGTGAGAGAGGGATCGGTGTAGCATATAGATGATGGCATCCTCTGCTCCCACCTTCTCCTGATATGCAAACTGCAGAGGGTCAAGGGCGTGTTGAACCTGTGGCCTAAGGTGGTGAAGCAGCAGCCTCTCCATGGTCTTCATCACATGTGATGTCAGAGCAACAGGCCGAAAGTCATTCAGCTCACTAGGACGTGATACCTTTGGGACTGGGGTGATACAAGATGTTTTCCAAAGCCTCGGGACTCTCCCCTGTTCCAGGCTCAGGTTGAAGATGTGCTGCAGTGGACCCCCCAGCTCCGATGCACAGACCTTCAGCAGTCGTGGCGATACTTCATCTGGACCCGCTGCTTTGCTGGCACGAAGTCTCCTCAGCTCTCTGCTCACTTGCGCTGTTGTAATTATGGGTGGGGATGTCTTTCCTATGCTGGTATCAGAAGAAGGATGTGTGGAGGGTGCAATACTCTGAGGTGAGTGTGAGAGTGGGTTATGGTGGTCAAACCTGTTAAAGAAGTTGTTCATTTGGTTTGTTCTCTTCACGTCTCTCTCGATGGTGGTACCCCGCTTCGAGCTGCAGCCAGTGATGATTTTCATCCCATCCCACACTTCCTTCATGCTGTTATTCTGCAACTTCTGCTCCAGCTTTCTCCTGTACTGCTCCTTCGCCGCCCTGAGCTGGACTCGGAGTTCCTTCTGCACGCGCTTGAGCTCATGCTGATCACCATCTTTAAAAGCCCTTTTCTTCTGGTTCAAAAGGCCCTTGATGTCACTTGTAATCCATGGCTTGTTGTTAGCATAGCAGCGTACTGTTGGAACTACAATGTCCATACAGAAGTTGATGTAGTCAGTAGTGCAGTCAACAACTTCCTCAATGTTCTCACTATGAGATCCGTGCAGGATATCCCAGTCTAATAAGTAGTAATCCAATCTTTTTGCCACCGAGTGTATTTTTAAAATATTGTTATGTTTGTAGGGGTTTGACCCAAAAATATGAATATCTCCAACCCTATAAGACTCGGGCTACTCTTAATCAATTCAGCAGGTTTTAGATTTAGGTAGTCTTTATTATCCCAGAGGGAAATTTGTTTGCAGCAGGAAAGTACTAAACCAGAAGACTTTGTTACAGAGATCCAATAGATAAACAAAGACACAACATTTGACAAGCAATGTTACTGCATCAACACACACTCAAGATCAATACAAAGAAGAATAATTACTTTCAAGAGTATATAAAATTGTAGAATTTAACATTTAGCAGCATCCCAACAAGTAACAAAATTTAAAAAGCTTATAGCTTTAGGAATAAAATGTTCTTAAATCTGTTGCTCTTTACCTTTGGAAACCTAAATCTGCAGTCTGATGGCAACAGCTGGAATTTAGATGGCTATTGTCTGACAGAATTGAGTTGGCTTTCTTTCTAACCTGTTTGCAATACATTTTAGTGACAGAGGTCAGCAGTGAACCAATAATTTTATTAAACAATTTTATAATGTTGTTAAGATGATTTATATTCTTATTGCTAAGTCTGCCAAACCAACAGATAAAAGCAAATATAACAATGGATTCAATAAAGGACTTATAAGTGTCATTATGGTTTTGTCCACTTTAAAACAGTTGAGTTTCCTAAAAAAGAAAAAGTTTTGATTACCCTTTTTTTTTTTTACAGATTTGCGCTGTGTTAAGATCAAAGTTTAGTTTGTTATCAATGATTGTTTCCAGATATTTGTATTGCTCTACCATCTTCACTGTCTCCCCTTTAATTAAAGTTGACACAGTGGATGTTGGAGAGCACCTAAAATCTACATCCATTTCTTTTGTCTTAGAAATATTAAATCACAAATTAGAGAGATCACACCCTTGTACAAACTCATTAACAATAGGTCCGTGGCTGTCTTCCTTATCTGGTAGAAGACTTAAAATGACATAGTCGTCTGCAAATTTTCAGGATATGTCTGTCCTTGTGTGAACTCCTGCAGTCATTTGAATACAGGATAAATAAAATTGGAGATAAACAACATCCTTGCAGAGTGCCCACAGATGTACTTCGGTTCTTAGAGAAACAGCCACTGACACTCACTTATTGTGTTTTGTTTGTTAAGTCCAGAATTCACCCCACCAAGTTAGGGTACAAACAGAATTGATGAATCAGTTTCTCAACTAAAATGTGGGGCTGGATTGTGTTAAAAGCTGATTAAAAGTCTATAAACAGCAATTGTGCATGCTTTTTTGATCCTTCCTACTGCTCATACAATAATTTCAAAAGTGTTGTTATGGCATCCTCCACACCCTTCTTTGCTCTGTTTGCAGATTGGTGAAGGTCCAGAAGAGCCTCAGTTTTTTTAAGTAGTTGTTTGTTAATTAACTTCACAAAGGATTTCATGATATGAGAAGTTAATGCCACTGTTCTAAAGTCACTTGATGTTTTGGGGTGTAAAGTTTTTGATGATGGAATAACAGTTGCTCGTTTCCATAGGCTGGGAATTTGCTATAAATCCAAGGACATTTCAAGTATGGAGTGGGATATTGGAGAGAGCTCCTCTGTACATGGAGTGGAATATTGGAGAGGGCTCCTTTGCACAGCAATGAAGCAGACAGCCACTTTTTCCATCTGGAACTTAGCTTTTAAAATTTTTGTTTTTTAAGGTCCTTTCTGACATCATTCTGATCAAAGAAGGGCTGACTCCTGGCTCCAGTCCTTAGTTTGTTCTTTTGTTGACTAACTTCTGAAGCAAAATCCTGTGTTTAAAATCTTGAATAGAATTTTCATTCAGATTTTGCGCCAACTGTATTGCTTTTTGTTTGAATGCCAGTCATCATCTTCATGCCATTCCATAATGAGTCCAGGTTATCAGTCCACAGTTCGTTCTCTATCCTGTTCTGCTTTATGTCACGTTTCACCTCCTTCTGTAATTCCTTCTGTTCCATTAATGTTCCATGTTGAAATGCCATGTTTTTTGGGGTATCCATTTTTTTTTAGATCTCTGGTAATCCACAGCTTGTTGTTAGTGTATATTTTGGTTGATTTCGTGGGTGTTATCTTGTACTCGCAGAATTGTATGTAACACCTTGCAATGTCTGTCACTTCATTAATAGCAGTAGAATGTCAGCACAGGATTTTTCAAAAACTGACCAGTCAGTGCACTCAAAACAGCCGCGATGGCATTTGACATGGTCCTTGCCCCAGACTTAAATTTGTTTGCTTTTATGTTTTTTTTTCTCTTAAAGACCGGTTTATACATTGGAATAAGATGCACACAGTAATGATGTGATAAACCCAGTGGCGGTTTTGCTCTTGGTTCATACGCGTCTGGTCATGATCGAGCACTCGAATTGACGAGTTGCACAAAAATATATTGATAAAAATTGCGAAGTGTTTTGTTCAGTGCACACAGGTTAAAGTGTCCCAAAATAAAGTTCGGAGAGTCGGATGGCTGCAATTCAAGCATCTGTATCACTCTGGAGATGGTGCTAACAGCTTTACGAGCCACTGCCCATGGGGAAAATCATGAAAATCTGTGGAAATTCTCTGGGCAGATAAACTGGGCGCAGAAAGACAGACAGGAGTTGCATGTCTTTCGTGCATAGTTTTTCTCTAACCACCTCCGTTTTACACCATTGTTTATTTATATAAAGGTAGACACCTCCGCCATGTGAGTTACTGGTGATGACTGTCCAAACGAATTCGTGCACCAAATCCATCAGTTGTCAAGTAGACATCCGAATCGTTTCCATTCAGCCAGGTCTCTGTGAATGCCAAAACGCACGCATCACTGTAATCGGTCTGAAAGTGTGCACACGCTTTAAGTTCACCCACTTTATTGCCGGGCTATTGAACATTTCCCATTATAATAGCCTTGGGTGGAGGTCAAACTCCACATGTTTTTTCAGTCTGCCTCAAGTACCACCTCTTTTCCCCTTTTTTTGTTCTTTCCAGGTTACGTGACTATAATAACAAGTTATGCTGTTAATAGCAGTGCTAAGACTCGCTGAGTAATCGGGTGGTAGATATGTGTGTTCAGGTGAGTTCCAATGAAACACGTATAATATTGCAAGATTCTGAGGAAATCCATGTAGGCCAATTAGGAGGGGTAGAACGATGAAAGTAAATCTCAACGATAAAAATAAGAATAAACAGTCCAAATTTGTTTACTTAGCTACAAAACTGTTAAGAATTAAAAAAAAAAAAAGTAGACATATATACATATACAGTGATCCCTCGCTATATCGCGCTTCGCCTTTCGCGGCTTCACTCTATCGCGGATTTTATATGTAAGCATATTTAAATATATATCGCGGATTTTTTGCTGGTACGCGGATTTCTGAGGACAATGGGTCTTTTAATTTCTGGTACATGCTTCCTCAGTTGGTTTGCCCAGTTGATTTCATACAAGGGACGCTATTGGCAGATGGCTGAGAAGCTACCCAACTTACTTTCTCTTTCTCTCTCTTGCGCTTTCTCTGATCCTGACGTAGGGGGTGTGAGCAGGGGGGCTGTTCGCACACCTAGACGATACGGATGCTCGTCTAAAAATGCTGAAAGATTATCTTGACATTGCTACCTTCTGTGCAGCTGCTTAGTGAAGCGACATGCTGCACGGTGCTTCGCATACTTAAAAGTTCGAAGGCCACGTATTGATTTTTGCATGTTTGTTTTTCTCTGTCTGTCTCTCTCTCTCTCTCTCTCTCTCTCTCTCTCTCTCTCTCCCTCTCTCTCCCTCCCTGCTCCTGACAGAGGGGGTGTGAGCTGCCGCCTTCAACAGCTTTGTGCCGCGGTGCTTCGCATACTTAAGAGCCAAACAGCCCTATTGATTTGTTTGCTTTCTCTGTCTTTATGACAGTCTCTGCTCCTGACGCACACTCCTTTGAAGAGGTAGATATGTTTGCATTCTTTTAATTGTGAGACAGAACTGTCATCTCTGTCTTGTCATGGAGCACAGTTTAAACTTTTGAAAAAGAGACAAATGTTTGTTTGCAGTGTTTGAATAACATTCCTGTCTCTCTACAACCTCCTCTGTTTCTGCGCAAATCCGTGACCCAAGCATGACAATATAAAAATAACCATATAAACATATGGTTTCTACTTCGCGGATTTTCTTATTTCGCGGGTGGCTCTGGAACGCAACCCCCGCGATGGAGGAGGGATTACTGTACACACATATATGTGTGTGTATGTACAGTTAGGTCCATAAATATTTGGACAGAGACAACTTTTTTCTAATTTTGGTTCTGTACATTACCACAATGAATTTTAAATGAAACAACTCAGATGCAGTTGAAGTGCATACTTTCAGCTTTAATTCAGTGGGGTGAACAAAACGATTGCATAAAAATGTGAGGCAACTAAAGCATTTTTTTCACACAATCCCTTCATTTCAGGGGCTCAAAAGTAATTGGACAAATTAAATGGAAACAAAATGTTCATTTCTAATACTTGGTTGAAAACCCTTTGCTGGCAATGACAGCCTGAAGTCTTGAACTCATGGACATCACCAGATGCTGGGTTTCCTCCTTTTTAATGCTCTGCCAGGCCTTTACTGCAGCGGATTTCAGTTGCTGTTTGTTTGTGGGCCTTTCTGTTCGAAGTTTAGTCTTCAACAAGTGAAATGCACGCTCAATTGGGTTAAGATCAGGTGACTGACTTGGCCATTCAAGAATTTCCACTTCTTTGCTTTAATAAACTCCTGGGTTGCTTTGGCTGTATGTTTTGGATCATTGTTCATCTGTATCATGAAACGCCGCCCAATCAATTTGACTGCATTTACCTGGATTTGAGCAGACAGTATGTCTCTGAACACCTCAGAATTCATTCGGCTGCTTCTGTCCTGTGTCACATCATCAATAAACACTAGTGTCCCAGTGCCACTGGCAGCCATGCACACCCAAGCCATCACACTGCCTCCACCATGTTTTACAGATGATGTGGTATGCTTTGGATAATGAGCTGTTCCACGCCTTCTCCATACTTTTTTCTTGCCATCATTCTGGTAGAGGTTGATCTTGGTTTCGTCTGTCCAAAGAATGCTTTTCCAGAACTGTGCTGGCTTTTTTAGATGTTCTTTAGCAAAGTCCAATCTAGCCTTTCTATTCTTGAGGCTTATGAGTGGCTTGCACCTTGCAGTTCAACACCTATATTTACTTTCATGCAGTCTTCTCTTTATGGTAGACTTGGCTATCAATACGCTTACCCCCTGGAGAGTGTTGTTCATTTGGTTGGCTATTGTGAAGGGGTTTCTCTTCACCATGGAAATGATTCTGCGATCATCCACCACTGTTGTCTTCTGTGGATGTTCAGGTCTTTTTGCGTTGCCGAGTCCACCAGTGCTTGCTTTCTTTCTCAGGATGTACCAAACTGTAGATTTTGCCACTCGTAATATTGTAGCAATTTCTCGGATGGGTTTTTTCTGTTTTCGCAGCTTAAGGATGGTTTCTTTCACCTGCATGGAGAGCTCCTTTGACCACATGTTGTCTGTTCACAGCAAAATCTTCCACATGCAAACACCACACCTCAAATCAACTCCAGGCCTTTTATCTGCTTAATTGATAATGACATAACGACGAACTTCCCCACGGTGAGTGCAAAAGAATAATCTAGGTGGAAATTCAGAAAATAAGGAAAATAATTATCAACCCGGAACTAGTGGAACTGAAAAAAAGCATGTCCAATCGGGCTCAGTATTAAAAGACAGAGAACTTCATAAAGACGTTCACAAACGTTGGCACTATACACATGCAGAGCAGGTTAGAGATTATGAAGCAGTGGAATTCGAAAAGGCTCAAAAAAAAAAAAAGGCACGATACACATGTGGAGAAAGTTAAAGAATGTGAAAGTAGGAAAATTAGAAAGTATAAAGAAAAGAAAGTAAAGATCACAGTAGCGCAAACAAACGGAAATTATTACTCAAAAAAGGGAAAATAATCACCACGGACCAGGTGTCATTGAAAAAAAAGCAGGACAAAGTGAGGTCAGAAATAAAAGACAGAGTAGAAAACAAAACAAAGTAAAACGTTATAAAGAGGTTAAAAAACCAAGGGAGCCAAACACATGCAGAGCAGGTCAAAGATAATGAAAACTGGAAATCAAAAGACTAAAAAAAAACGTAGGCGCGAAACACATATGCAAAGCAAGATACAGAATATGAAAGCAGAAAAAACAACAAAGTAAACATTGCATTAGTGTAAAAAAAGAGAAATTATTACTCAGAGAAATAACGAAAAGGCGAATAGAGATCGAATTTATGGACATAGGTGATATGTCAGAAGTATGTAAATATTGTAAGGCTTTGAAGTTTAAGTCAGAATTTCAAAAACGTGGTTTACCTCATATGCATCTATTGGTTACTTTGGAAAAAAATCATTAAGTGCTGATGATGTAGATCGTTTTGTCTGTGCTGAAATTCCAAATAGAGAAACCTATCCTAAATTATGATACAAAGTCATTAAACATGTGTCTCACTGACCTCATTTGAAAGATTCAGCATGTTGGGACTCTGAATATTCCAAATATTGTTTTTACAGAAGTTCTGAAATAAAAGTGAAACTAATGAAATAGCAACAATTCAAAGAAAAAAAAATCTTAAAAGTGTGGATCCGGAAAAACAAACACAGGGGTTGGCCAGTGAAGCTCCTTAGTTTTGTATATGTTACTTATCCCATGAAGTTAGTAATGGTGGCTAAGAAAAAAAATTTAATCTCATGTTTTCATGCAGAATGGACAGGAATAAGTTTATCACTTCTTCCTTATGACAAGTCAACAGAGTTAATAGCAAATAATGTGAAAAACATCCATGATAAAAAAAACAAATCTCACATAATCCACATGTCAGTTATCCAGTCACTTGCTCAATAACATGCCAAATGCATGCTTTTTTTCTAAAAAATGTTAAACAGTTACTTTTGGAATTACCAGCATGCACATAAACAGAAAACCTAAAGACTTAGAAGTGACATTTTGACTTGAGGACTGGTCAAGTCATTTGTTGGTCTAAAGTCTTGTTTTCAATTCAAAGAGTCCTTTTCAGTTTTTAGGTTTTGTGTTTGTTTGCACTGATAATTAAAAAAAAAAAAACTTCGAAAACACTCATTTTGCATGTTTTGAAAAGGCGATTCGATAACAGATATGTGGATTATGCGGCATAAATAACGTGAGATTTTTTTTTTCTTGTTTTTTCTATGGAGATATTTTTCTATTGTTTGCTGTTACACAGCACTTGTTGCTATTGACATCTGTTATGTCATAAACTTCTTTTTGACAATTCTGCATGAAAATATGAGATTAAAAAAGGACATGAAGTAAGTAATATATAAAAAATATTTTTGGGTGGAGTATTCATTTAAAATGTACAGTAATCCCTTGCTATATCGCGCTTCGCCTTTCGCGGCTTCACTCTATCACGGATTTTATATGTAAGCATATTTAAATATATATCGCTGATTTTTTGCTGGTTCGCGGATTTCTGCGGACAATGGGTCTTTTAATTTCTGGTACATGCTTCCTCAGTTGGTTTGCCCAGTTGATTTCATACAAGGGATGCTATTGGCAGATGGCTGAGAAGCTACCCAACTTACTTTTCTCTCTCTCTCTTGTGCTGACTTTCTCTGATCCTGACGTAGGGGGATTGAGCAGGGGGGCTGTTCGCACACCTAGATGATAGGGACGCTTGTCTAAAAATGCTGAAAGATTATCTTCACGTTGCTACCTTCTGTGCAGCTACTTCGTGAAGCGACATGCTGCACGGTGCTTCGCATACTTAAAAGCTCGAAGGGCACGTATTGATTTTTGATTGTTTGTTTTTCTCTCTCTCTCTCTCTGCTCCTGACGGAGGGGGTGTGAGCTGCCGCCTTCAACAGCTTTGTGCCACGGTGCTTCGCATACTTAAAAGCAAAACAGCCCTATTGATTTTTGATTGTTTGCTTTTTCTGTCTATCTCTCTGACATTATCTGCTCCTGACGCGCACTCCTTTGAAGAGGAAGATATGTTTGCATTCTCTTAATTGTGAGATGGAACTGTCATCTCTGTCTTGTCATGGAGCACAGTTTAAACTTTTGAAAAAGAGACAAATGTTTGTTTGCAGTGTTTGAATAACGTTCCTGTCTCTCTACAACCTCCTGTGTTTCTGTGCAAATCTGTGACCCAAGCATGACAATATAAAAATAACCATATAAACATATGGTTTCTACTTCACGGATTTTCACCTTTCACGGGGGGCTCTGGAACGCAACCCCTGCGATGGAGGAGGGATTACTGTATGTCCTTTTGGGTGTCATTTTTCTTGTAAGAGTCCTAGCAGACATTTCTGTTCATCTTTGATTAACACTGTTGTTATCAGATAAAACACGGAGAGACCGTGACAAATATTGGTACATCTGCAGTTTAGCTATTCATTTTAGTGTTCATTCTGGAAATGCACATTTGGGGATTGAGGTTGCTGAAGTGCCACTGAAAGCCTAATATTTTGTCCTACAGTACTACAGGAAAGACAAATGTGCAGCTTTTGTTGGAAACATGTAACATTCCACTGGAACTCTAGAGAACATGTGACAAAGTGTAGGACAGAAATTCTTGACCCTCTTTAGAAGTATGTACGGTCTACTTGATTTTAGAGTAAGTTCAGTCTCCAACAGAGGACAGCTTGGGGTACTGACTCTAAAGTGGAACTGTTTTTTCTTCAGTTGCAGAAGTCGAGGGGGCTACCTTGAGGCCAATTAATTCTTTTTAGCCTGGCAACACACATTTCCCAGATGGAAGGAGTGGGACTTTGTGCACCTCTTAAGTATGCAAGGCCAAAGGCTGGCACTTAAGGGCTATGGAAGGCCCAGTAATACAGAGCCCTCGAGCCTCAAAATAATTCCAGGCCAGGTTCGAAGTGAAACTGGGAGAACATTTTAAAGCTGCCTTTAGCCAGATTCCCATTCAGCTTAGAGTTGGAAGTGAAGCCTGGTTAGAAAGTGTGAGTGAAAAGAAGAAAAAAGGAAGATGACAGTGGAAGTGCTAACTGTGTTACTGGAGAAAGAGGCAAACTACTCCACCCCAAAGGATTCTAGTCTCATATAGGTCAGAGAGGTAGCAGGGTTTTACTTGTGTTGTTTATTTTGATACTGTTTATTCTTTCAGTACTTTTTTCTTCCCTTTTAAGTTAAAAACACTATATATATTGCCTCAATCTAGACAGAAATGTTGCTATGAGAGCATCCCTGCCTTGTTTTATTACACCTTTTTAATAACTTCAGGACATTGCCTGTAATTCGTGAATAGCGATTCAATATAAACCAATATATTTTTTTCATAGACTTTTCCTTTTTAATGTGTCCTTGAACCCAAATTACTCTGGATACTGAGAAAATTGATCAGCGAAGGTTGTTAGAGATTAATGATACATTGTGTGTGATATTTATACGTCTTGACTTCTAGATTCTCGTCATCAATTAAGACACTGCTAATACAATTATGCTACTTTTTATTAAGCTGATAGAAATTAATATTGGTCAGCTGTTTTGTTATCAGAGTTCCTTTCTGAAAAGAAGCAGCTGGTGGTACTTATTGTCCTGCCTGCAGGCTGGTGTGGGGATGTGGGTGTGCGCATACAGACCACTTCAGTTTTGAAATGCGGAGAACTAGTGCACCTGTCAGGTGGTACCCCAAATAAAAGATGCAAGTCATTGGGACTAATCAAAAGTTTGTTTTTTTGGAGGGGTGGGGGTTTTTGTAACAGTAGTTTTGATTAAGTTTTTTTCTTTTCCATATATTGAAATTTTAAAAAACAAACATTCCTCACTATTAACTAATCATGTGTTTTGAAGTGAATGCATCTGAGCTGTTTTTATCCTTACAGTTATTTATTTATTGATTTTGTTTCCCCAATAAATTATATTTTATTTTGCAGTTGCATTTGTGGAGCCTACCTCTCTATATTATTTCACTGGTGCCGCAGTGTCTATATTGTCTGGGACATCTGTCATCACAAAGGACTAAGAATTCTGTTTCACCTCCCTGTCCATTCTATGTTGTGTTCACTGTACATCTCCCTGATAAATGGCTTTTGTCCATGAAGATTAGAACTACAAGATTTGCATTAACTTAACAATAATTTTGTTTTATGGGGGTTGCTGTTTAGTAATTTGTTTATTTTCATTTTTATGTTTATGATTCATCTTTTTGAGCTTTACCAGATCAATCCCAATTAAATGGTGCTACAGCAGTAAAGTACATTATTCTGTATTCATATGCTATAGACTTTTTCATAAGTTATTGATTGTGACATCATTGTAGTGTGCAGCCATATTGGATAATATATACATATTTGCATTCAAACAATCATGCAAACTTTTTATCTTGTGGTAATATTTAGACAGTTCTTGAACAGGTCCCACTGTAAACAGTTTTAAAATTTAAAAATTTCCTATTGAAAACCATTGGTCAATTTGCAAACTCGTCTGTCTAAAATGAAGTGATATTCTTTGTGTGATGTCAACAACAAATTAGATTACTGTTTTAATTTTACCTTGGCAATGGTTATGCCAACTTGTAGATTTAGTATATTTTCCTGTTTTCACCTTCAATAGCCACTACTGATAGCAAACAGATCCCCAGTACAAGTTAATGAAACACCAGCAGACTGCATGTCTGGGTAAGAAGTCACTGTCACTCGCTCCACGAGTGCATGAGGAACATCAGTCCTTTGTTGGCATGTCCAGCAAGGAAACCTTTGTATTAACAAGTTTTTTCGGCTTTATAAATTCTTCCCTGCAATTTGAGTGCAAGCAGAAGAGAGACAGTACATCAGCACCTCAGTGCTCCCAAAGCTTTAAATTGTAACATTAAGTTAAATGATCTGACTAGCTGTAAAAAGTATAAAATGCAAGCAAGGAAAACAAAAGGTCATCTAGATATGAATGGAGTACCTTGTGACATTATGCACAAGAATAAATCAACATTTACTCCAGTGCTAACCTTATACTAAACCAACCTCACAGCACCATTATCTGCAGATTATAATGAGTTACTGTTTTACTGTCAGTATAATTTGCCAGGGTGACTATCTGTCGAAGTGACAGAGACAGTCCTGATTTTAGGCTATGCATCCTGATAAATAACTGAAGAATGTCAAAATGTCCCAGTTATAACAGACTGTCCATTTAATAAAACATTACTCCACCAAAACAAATATCCTCACAATATATTTAAAACGGCACTTATGAAGCTCTAACCCTGGCCTTTCAACTTCTCTTTAAAGTAGTTTATGTATAATTGTGTGGTAAAAACTCTGGCAAGGAAAAGTTGCTTAAAAGCTAGTGTTAAATTTGAACAGCATCGTGATGAGGGCCAAGAATCAGACAAAACCAGACCGTGCTGCCATTTATTTGTTTCCACATCAAGCACAGTGTGGGCTCTTATGTGTTCATTTGTGAAATTGTCCACCCCCCACCCAGTATACACTGATTGCTCTCCGATGATGATGGCATAAAGCAGGCATAGAAGGATGGGATTTATGCATGGGCATACTTTGAAAATCTGGTCATCCTATAATTTACCATCACATAAATTCACCTCATATCCATAATGGTCAGTTGCTCTAATAAAATTTTCCTTTCACTTCTGTTATTCCGTAACATTTGTCATAACTGAATAGTTTTGCAAGTTCCGTTTAATGAAAATTACTACAAACAGACATGGTCAAACAAAGAAGGAATTAATTACAAAGGTTTTTTATTTGTTATGGTTATGTTAATTGGCATTTGCAAATTGTTACTGTATGGTTTTTGTGATGGTCTGTCCTGTTCAGGCCTGTTTTCAACCTTTTGTCCAATCCTGGTGAGAGAACTTTTGGCATCTGAAGCCCTTAAGTGGATTGAGAAGGTTCTAGAACCTACTGAACCCAGTCCATTGAGGGCACAATGCCTCCAAAGTCCTCGAACACACTTCAACATTATGGCATGCATACATTTTATGACTTGTTTCTTTAGTAAAAACTTGTATTAAATATTCGTTTCATTTATTTTCTCCTTTTCGGGTCATAGTCAATTGTGTTTCCTTGTTTTTTCTGAGATATCTTTGTTTGTTTTTCAATGTATTAGAAGTTGAAAAATTATCTGCTGTTTGCCTTAACTTCCATTCCAACTTTTTCAGTTTCTTCATTAATGATTTGGATACTTTTTTCATATTACCGGTACATCTCACTTTTCTTTTTTAGGAATATATTTATATTGCATTGTATCAGGATGTCCCTGAAATTTCACCATCTATTATTTATTTTGGAAGTAATTGTACTTTACCATTCTGAGGTGTCAAAGTGTTTAATAATTTCCAGAAAGTCGGCTTGCTACAATTCTTTCCTTTGCATTTCTTCTTGTCCTTATTACTTTTGCTGAACCTGCCTATTCCAGTTTAGAGTCTATAAAGGGATTGTCCTGTGGAAAATTTAAAACAAACTGCTTTGAGCATCACTTCAGTTTTCTCTTTTGTCCTTCTAAGCTGGGTTTCCCCACTCAGTGTTTGGAAAGCTGAAAGCATCCATGATCAACATGTCTGTCTTTGCTGCCAGAATATCTTACCTTCATTAACAAAGTGGCCTCCATGAATTGGTGAAACCCATTCTAGATTCCTTCTGGGTCAAATTAACTTGAAGTTTAAACATCTTCTGTGTTCCTGTTATTTCTCAGTCTTACTTAGTAAATCTTCCCTGATGATATATTCCTCTTAGTCCCTGCCTTCAGGCTTGTTTTGTGTTTTATGTTATTTTTAATTTTTTTTTTGTTTTCTAGGAAAATGTTTGTATATAAATGCAAAGTTATAATGGCCATTAAGGTTGCATAATATCAAGACATATATATATAGACAGGCATTTATGGTTTGATTTCTGATGAACTCTGTTAAACTGGGACTTTGGAAGGTGAGAGGGGATTTGATTACATATAATGAACCTAGAAGGGTAGCATTTATGTGTGTGAGTGATATATATGTCTTTTATTAAGATCCTCTATCCCCTTGCGCCATATTACTAAACCATAGGACCAATGCACCAGTACAAAGGACTTCCAAATGTCTTTCCACCCACACTCCAAAAATACACGTCTCATTGTTCCCTCCTCCTTACACCCTTGAAGGGGGACATGTTTTGATCCTTGTGAGACCATGCTTATACAATCTATTGTGGATAACCATACCATTAACCAATTCAGATCTTTTGCACTATTATCCAAACCTTAGGACGTCGTTTATGTCCTATTTTTTTCCTAGACAATATGGTGCAGCGCCACTAAACAACAAGGCTACATCATCTCTAATTCACATCTCTGCCTTAATGGGTGACCCTGAGCAAATCACTTTACCTACTTGTGCTCCAGCTACAAAAACAAAAATATATATATTTATGTTCCATATAAAAGTTATGCATGCACTGTGCAGTCCAAAAGGTAGCATTCTCCTGGCATCCACCAAACCCAGATTTGTCCATCAGACTGTTTCCAGAATTTGAATCTAAATTCATCACTCCAGAGAACACATTTCCATTGCCCCCAGAGTCCAAAAGTTGCATGCTTTACAACACTCCAGGTAACTCTTAGCATTAGGAACTGGTCAGCCATGAAAACCCATCTCATGAAGTTTCTGATGTGTGCTGATGTTGCTTCTAGAAGCAGTTTGGAACTTTGTTGTGAGTAATGCAACTGAAGAAGAAATGATTTTTAAGTACTATGTGCTTCCCATAAGCGCATGGCTGAGCTGTTATTGCTCCTTGACACTTCAACTTCAGAATAATAGCACTAACAATTAACCAGGGCATACCTAGCAGAGCAGAAGCATCACATAATGACTTGTGGCATTTAAAATGGGTGCAGTTGAAAATTCTGAACTCAAAAATATGAATGGTTGTCCAAATACTTTTGGTCATAGAGTATGTATATGTGTATAGACAGATGGCACGCGAAGTATTGCGGTGCCATATGGTAAATCTCTATTTATTAGAAACACAAGTAAAAAGAAACCATGGCCTCAACTAAGCTCAGGTTTGCCAGATTGGGAAAGCCACCATTTTGAGTGACCATAAAAAATCATTTTAGTTATAATTATAGATATATAAACATGTATGCTCTAAACTTATAAGTATATGTAAATAAGTACACATATAGAAGAGAACATATATAAAATAGTGACAGAATAATCATCACTTCTTTTTTCAAATGAATTATATACAGCAGCATGAGCAGTCATGATGAGCATGAGAAACGTACAATGAGACAAATGCACAATGTACATGAACACACATGATTCAAACACTTGAATTCAGGTGACAGTTACAAATTTTATTCATAATAGTTGGTATGCCAGGCTGTCTACAAAAATTTAGCGAGCCTCTTCATCTAGATATTCAATATAAAAACTGAATTAAGATTTTTTTTTCTACTTACAATTTTCAGAGACATTATGGGACTTGGGATATGTCTGTTGAACTTGGGACAGTTCCGCTCAAATCAGGACATGTAGCAACCCTGACCAAACATCAAATGGTTCAAATGCAGTTCCTGACTGAGAACTCTTGTCTCTCCCAGTCCCAAAAAGCTGTAATTGTGGTTGTGTGTTTAAAGTCGCATTGATCAGAGGTAGCATCTGTCAAGTTTCAGTGTATGTACAATGACAATAAAGGTTTAGGTTGAATTGAAATTAATTTAATGGAGTGAAATTGAATAACCAGTCTTCTGGTGGTCAGACAGTATACAGTATAAAGCGGTAATTCTGGGTCCGAGGGAGAAGTGAGGTCAGATGTCTTCCTGGGCTTGCCTCTATGTATTGCCAATTATAATTGAGAGGTAGTTAGCAACAGTGCCCTTGTCTTGTCCCAGGGTGGAACTGCTTACCTTATGAGAGCCTTGAAAGTGTTCCAGAAATATGCATGTGTGAAAATATATACAGTAATTGTAAAAAAAAAAAAAAAAAAAGCATCACTGTTTTATTGTCAAAAAGTGCTCACTAAAGGCACTTAAACCCAAATGTTCTTTTCATATTGGTAGACAAGTTAATACTGGGAATGTCTAAATTATTGCACCTTATTTATATGTATACCCCACAATACATACCTATTTAATATTCATTCGTCAAATGTAACACCAAATACAAAGCAATAATTCCTTACCAATGGCCAGAACTATCTACCTCAGTTTTAATGCCTTAACTGGGGCTAGAAGCCATTCCATTTACAAGCCATGCTCTTGCTGGAATTCACAGATGTGTTGAATCGTCTTCAGATTGCTTCCCCTGAAAGGGGTACACTTCACAATACCTTAGCAAAGGTCTGCTCGGAATGTGACACTCTGTACCCAGACAACTACCTTTGAAAGGGCTACACAAATCTAACAGAAGTCAAGGACTGGTTTTGGAAAACCTTCCCATGCCAAGTTACGAAAATAATTATCAGTGCTAAAATCTCTACTCCTGGAAGAACGCAACTTAAATGAATGCAGTTTGTTACATTGACACTCATCAGTCATTGCTAAATGTCAGTAAAAAGCAAGGAAACTTCAACAAAGTAATACTCAAACTGTTTCAATCATTACTTAGTTTACTTGCAGAAAAAAAAATGCATGAATGTTAGATATGAAAAGCCTGCAATAAAAAAACCTGTATTACAGCAAAGCAAGCTTCATATCAGGTGCAGCAATAGCTTTTCAGTTGTTGTAGTCTGTTGCTTTTGAGTGGAAGGGCAGTTGTAGATGGCAAAACCTAACCATGTTGTCTTTGATCCCTCTGGCTGTTATGATGTCTCTTTGATTGCTACTTTGGTGCCTTTGATGTCTACTTTATGTAAGATGTTGCATCACTTCCAATTGGACAACTGATAAGTTCCCATGGTCTGGTTGCTTTCTAGTGTGGTTACTTTTAGCAAACTGTGAGAAACATGTTGATTGTTACAAAATCCCAAACCCTGTTTCACATCTTTTTACAAGCATATATACACTGATTAGTTTTTCTAAGCCTAAATTTATACATTCTAATAAACAATAACACTCCTTTTTAATATTTTCCTCTATGTCCCAGAATTCTTTAGTCAATCTTCACTATTTTAAAACACATCTGTTATTCCACTATCCTATTTTTCCTGAAAAGCATTTGACTCATTGGTCATGTGGCCATCATGGTCTAATGAGTTCATTTGCACCTGCCTGCTGTCCCGGTTCAGAACACTTTGATCACGCAATATACTCAACATCAGCTTTATCGTATGAGATCTGGGCACAAAGTTAATTCAGTTAAAAGCTTCATCTAAAAATCCTAAAATAAAAACACACAAAAAATAAAACAAACATTAAATATTGTGAGTAATTTTTAGCATACTGCAAAAGCACAATCAGCAGCAGTCAGCCGCATAATCCTCTTCTTTTTCTTATTTTTTTTTTACCTCTAAAGAAGTTCCATTTAATACCAGTTCTGGCACGTGTTGCCTGACCAAGTGGTGTCTGCTCAAACATTCCACATATTGTCTGTTGTACATGAAAGGTTTGAAAACTCGTGTCTTCCAATTCCTTTTTTGTCTTCATTTTCTGCCAATTTGTCTTCCCTTAGGCTGAATGCCTTTGTTTCAGCAGAAGTCCAGACTGTTAGAATAGTTTTGTTGTTGTTTTTGATTTAGTTACTTTACTGCTCTGAAATATCTGTCTAGTTTTCTAATCCTAATGACCCCCAATTACCCGTCAATCAGATCAACCTGGCAGCTCCAACTGAGATAAAGAACCTTTGATGTCTCTGATGTTAGCCCATGATTTCTTTAGGAGCTGCACTCAAATAACTATTACCTGAAGTTAAAAAAAAATGTAAACAAAGGCACGTTTATTATGCATGTTTTTTTTGGTTTTTTTTTGCTGTTTCTTTGCACATTCATGTTGCAATTTCTTTGCACAGGTCCTAAGTTTGTGTTGGAAAGGCAGGTATGCTCCAGGTAAACATTTGATCTATGAAGTGTTCAGCCTTGTAAGCCTAACAGTGATTCCTCCTTCTTCTGCTTCTTCTTCTTCTTTCTGCTGCTCCCATTAGGGGCATGGATCATCTGTTTCTATATCTTCCTGTCCTCTGCATTTTGCTTTGTCACACCCTCCACCTGCATGTCCTCTCTCACCACATCCATAAACCTTCTCTTAGGCCTTCCTGTTTTCCTCTTAACTGGCAGCTCCATCCTTAACATCCTTCTCCCAATATACCCAGCATCTCTCCTCTGCTCATGTCCAAACCAATGCAATCTTGTCTCTCTGTCTTTGTCTCCAAACCATCCAATCTGAGCTGATCCTCTAATGTACTTGTTCCTATTCCTACCCATCCTTGTTACACCCAATGCAAATCTTAACATGATTCCTCTCCTCTCTAGAGCATATCTCCACCTCTCCAGGGTCTCCTCAACTTGCTTCATGCTCTTGTTACAGATCACAGTGTCATCTGCAAACATCATAGTCCACAGGGACTCCTGTCTAATCTCGTCTATCAACCTGTCCATCACCAATGCAAATATGAAAGGGCTCAGAGCCAATCCCTGATATAATCCCACCTCCATCCTGAATGCATCAATCACTCCTACTGCAGACCTCACCACTGTCTCACTTCCCTTGTACATATCCTGTACAACTCTTACATACTTCTCAAGTATCAAAGTCTCAAATACACCACAACTCCTCTCGAGGCACCCTGCCATATGCTTTCTCCATGTGCACAAAGACACAATTCAACTCCTTCTGACCTTCTCTATACTTCTCTATCAACACCAGCAGAGCAAACATTGCATTTGTAGTGTTCTTTCCCAGCATGAAACCGTACTGCTGCTCACTAATCATCAAAGTGCATCTTTTGGCAAGTAAAGTAAGGGTGATTTGCAGTACATAGTCTCAGTGGTATATTCTGAGTTTGTTGGGAGGATGTTCAGGGCTTCCTAACCTTTTATTATTTGTTGGCTTCTATTGGCATCTAGTGTCTAGTGTTGCTGTGCAATGTGAAAGAAACTAGATAATATAAAATTATTCAAAATAATTCAAATAGATTTTATCTTTTTTGGGTCTCCTTTGTTTCAATTTAGCTAGGAAGCTTTGTTCACATTTAGTTTATTATCTAGCTGCCAGTATGGTGTTTGTTTTGATGTGAGATTTTGCATACAAGTTGATAAATATTTTGTATGTCTTTATTTGTAACTTAGGCAAAGCAATGTAATATTAGTGTTACATTATTGATAATAACAGCAATGGTCTGATGGTTTAAGAACCCCTTCCCCAAACTCCCACCAGGACTGACGACAGAGTTGGGGGGAAGTGCCTTAAACAAGTTTGGCTAATGTTTCTCTGAAGTCTCTCAACCCCCTGCAGGAAAGCCAGGCTGCCTAACTGCCAAGCTTTACCTTAGCATATGATTTGGGGGCAGGTGTGAAGATGTTCTTTTCCCCGATTGGTCTGAAGTATGGCTGTTTGGGACTGGCTTATATCAGAAGCCTTTAAGTACCATGACGTCCTATTGGCTCTAGGGGCTGGACAGAGAATCTATAAATTTGGATGCTTAACCTCACTCTCTCTCTTACCAACTAATGAAGGAGCAGCTCATACACACCATGAACTGAAAAGAGCAACACAATGAAGAGCACAGCTCAGCAGCCATATTGAGACAGGCATGCAGCCTGTTCTAAAGAAAGCTGACCACCAATGATGCCAACAATAAAGGTGACTTTTTTGGAAACCTAGACTCACTTTCTTCTCTCTTGTGCAAGTCTGTGACCCATTGATCACTATATATATCTCTCTATTATTAAAAAAAAAAATAAAAAACTTGTGATGAGACGTGATCTTTTGAAGAGAGAGCATTGAAAAGAGACCCAAAAGCATTGGAGAGATAAGAATGCCCAAAAAATGCAAAAAAACAATAATAATAATCTATGTGCAAATTCTGAAAATAAGGAAAGTAAGTAATGACTAAGCAAAGAAGAAGGGTTGGCGCGATACACGTGCAGAGTTAAAGCTTATGAAAATAGTAAAATTCGAAAGTATCAAAAAAATGACAGTAAAGATTGCATTAGCGCTAATAAATGGAAATTATTACTCAAAATAACGGAACAGCAGAAAGAAATCGAATATATGGACAGAGGTGATATGTCAGAAGTATGTAGATATTGTAAGGCTTTAAAGTTTAAGTCAGAGATTTGTAGATCGTCTAATTTGTGTTGCCATCAGAGAAAAGTAGTGTTTCTTCCCAATGAAGAGGCGTATCCACGAGAATTAAAAGATTTGTTGTTTGGTGAAATCCACAAACACTACAGGCAAAATATATGCATCTACAATAATCTTTTCATGTTCGCGTCATTCAATGCACAAAACATAGATTTACGCAATAATGGACCATACGCTATGAGAATCTGTGGTCCAGCAACAATTAAAGCTACGGCAAGTTTAATTTCGAAGAAACCACAATTCGGTCAGGTGTATATTTATGATCACAGAAAAGCAATGCAACATGGAATTGAAAGAGTTAAATGATCAAACATAATAGAAATTATACAGCCAATAATGGATACAAATCTATACGTCCAAAAGTATTGTACTTTACACAAAATTTATCTGCAAAGCACGGACAAAGAAATTTTCTTGGATTTCTAAAAGAATCCAAACGGTCACAGTCGCATTTATAATAAATCAGCATGTGACGAATTGTTAGTGATAATAATTTCTAAAGACGGAATGTCATATTAATGTTGAGTATTGTGCATCGTTTATGAGTATTAAGTACATCTACAAGTACATTCATAAAGGGCACAATAGAGTACGTGTAACTATCAAAAGAACAGTCTCAGGACGAAGTTCAAGCATATTTAGATACTTGGTACGTCACTGCAATGGAAAGCAGATGGCATTTAATGGAATTGCCAATGCATGGTCGAAGTCATTCTGTTGAATTTTTACCGATTCATTTACCAGATCTGAATATGATTCAATTTAAAGAGGGCGAAGAAGCAGAAGCTTTAGAGGTAGCGAAAAATAGAAAAACAAAATTATTGGCTTATTTTGAACTTAATAAAATGGACATAAATGCAAAAGCATATACGTATGCACAAATTCCTCAACATTTCACATGGCAGAAACAAAATAGAGTGTGGCATCCAAGAAAAATTAATTGCAAAAGTGTTGCTCGATTAAATATTGTATCACCAAAAGATATCGAACGGTTTAATTTAAAATTGTTGTTACGTGAACCGAAGGAGCAACATCGCATAAAGATGTTCTAACTATAGATGGAACTACATACGGTACCTTTCAAGAAGTGGCATGAGCAGCTGGGTTATGTAAATCGGACGACTATATGTTTGAAATGATGTCTGATGGCACTTCTGTAATGATGCCTGACAAATTAAGTAACTTCTTTGTGTACTTAATTATGATGGGTGAAGTTGAAGTGTTTAAAGGACCATTATCCGAAAAATGGAATGAACAAACAGCTCTTTCGATCATCAAAAAATTGTTAGAAGCAGAAGATTTAACGATGCAGTAATTTGGACTTCCACAAGAAATTAATGAATCAGAGGTAAGGAAAGAAATAACAGCATAACTGTTAACACCGTCCGGTCTTCCACCGGCTGAATTAGTGTTGAAATAAGGATGTATCATGATGTTATTGTGTAATTTAAGTATGAGTAATGGGCTATGCAATGGGACAAGATTAGTTGTATTGAAAATTGGTAGAACAATTCTAACGTAAATTTTTTACAGGTGACAAGAAAGGTGATGTTGTACATATTCAGCAAATAACAGACACTAATGGAAATCTTGCTATGCCATTTGTATTAAAATGTTTACAGTTTCCCGTGAGAATAGCTTTTGCAATGACCATTAACAAATGACAAGGACAAACATTAGAAAAAGTCGGTTTATAAGGTTATTTATAAGAGAGAAAGAAACGATATTCACTCACGGGCAGCTATACGTTGCGTTATCATGATGTAAGACCAAACAAGGAATCAAAATTCAATGCAATCTTGAAGAAAAGTTAATTCCAAATACTGTTTTTACTGAAGTTTTACAGTAAAAATGAGCATAATGCATATGTAACATTTGCCATGAAAATAACAATCTCTTTAAATTGTATTTCCGGTTAACCAAACCCGGGGGTTGGCGAGCGAAGCAAGCAAACCCTAGTATGTATGTATGTGTGTGTGTATAATATATATATATATATATATATATATATATATATATATATATATATATATATATATATACTAGCAAAATACCCGCGCTTCGCAGCGGAGAAGTAGTGTGTTAAAGAGCTTATGTAAACATATATATACATAAACATATATACTTATATACATATCTACATATACACATATCTACATATATACATATATATATATACATATAGACATCCACATATATATACATATATCAACATATATATACACACATACATACATACATTACTTTTGTTTATTTATATATATATATATGTGTGTGTAACAAATTGTACCTCAGATGTTGTAAGTTGGTGGAATAAAGGCATAAGTAAAATAGATAAATATGTATTATACACATAGGAACTATTCATTTATTTTCAGTTAAGTCATCTGCAGCAAACTTTTATAAATGAGGGTTTCTGATTTTTAGATAGTGCAAACTGTTTCTTCTTTATTGACATTTTCTCTTGGAGAGCTTTTTTCATTTTATTGAAAATGAAAGCAGCAGCTGCCAAAATATGTAGGTTTTTTATTAATTTTTCAACATTGTGTAAAATAAATGTATAAAGTAACATAAAAAGTTTAAATACTGGTTATTCTTTTACACTAAAATATTACTACAGAGATAGAAAAAAAGTAAAATGAATATGTTCTTTTTCTTTAAGGAGATTAAATATTACTGAAGAAAGAAGAAAAAAAATTAAACAGCCAAATGGGGCTATGCATACGAACTTAAAAGGTTTAAATAAAACAGAAATATATATTTTATTTTTACTTGCTTAACTTGTGGAGGGTGTATCCTGTAGCAAAGCCCTAAGTTTTTTCGTGAAAGCACGTTTCAGTCAATAAGTGTTAAAAAAAGTGTAAAGATATTGACAATAAGCTAAGTCATCTGCAGCAAAGTTTTATAAATGAGGGTTTCTCCTTTTTAGACAATAAGCTACGCAAACCCAGGAAGACATGGAATCGTTTAAATCAAGTATCATTACATGTTCCTTTCTTAAAGAGAAGTAAGGCAGTACTTATAAGCTTACATATTTATATATAGACATACATATATATATATATCTATATCCGAAGCCGTGCAAGCACACTCTTTTGAGAATGCAGCGTATAGTTGTACAGAAGAAAAGCAATCTTGCCTGAAATGAATGGCAACCTTTTGTAGGTCTATGAAGTTAATTTAAACTTTAGGTTTACGCGGTGCTTTCTTTCCGAAGTACCTGCACTCATGAATATGTCTGTATGTGTCAGTCGGTCAAATCCACGCGCTTCGCACCGGCGAAGTACCGCTTTTAAATTTTTATTAAGAAGAAAATAAACGTTTTTAAATTGAGGGAAAATATACTAATAACAGTTTGTTAAGGATCAGTTTTTTTGTGAAGCTGCCTTTACTCGAGTGATCATTTCGAGCTGACTTGGTGGCCAAGTGTAAGCGTTACCTGGAAGTAAGCACCCATACAATCAGATTGTGAATCAGACTACGAATGCCGTGAATGTAATTACACACTCACTGCACTTGCTTACGGTAATCGAACCTCAGACGTCAGCGCTAGAGGGGCTTAGCAGCGGTGAAGTATTGGTTTTAAATTTTAATTAAGAACAAAAGAAAACCTCAGAGGTTCGATTCCCGAAAGGGAGTGAAGTGAGTGTCCGGCTACCTACTAGGTAAAGCTTATGGTCGGACAGCAAGTGACGTAACATCAGCCACGGTGCCTTCAGTTGTGAGAAGCAGATCATAGAATGATTGAAAATAGTTTTGCATTTACCTTTTTAGTAAAAGGCGAGCTTTTAAGCCTGAGAAATCACCCCGTAAATGCACACGTTTAATTGCACATGTGTTAATATGTATGGTTACACAGTATTAAAAGACAGTGAAGAACGTGATTTACCTTTGTTCCCGCGTTTCATAAAAGGCGAGCTTTTAAGCCTGAGAAATCACCCCGTAAATGCAGACGTTTAATTGCACGTGTTAATATGTATGCTTACACAGTATTAAAAGACACTCAAAAATTAACGTCATTTACCATCAGCCACGGTGCCTTCAGTTGTGAGAAGCAGATCATAGAATGATTGAAAATAGTTTTGCATTTACCTTTTTAGTAAAAGGCGAGCTTTTAAGCCTGAGAAATCACCCCGTAAATGCACACGTTTAATTGGACATGTGTTAATATGTATGGTTACACGGTATTAAAAGACAGTGAACAACGTCAGTTACCTTTGTTCCCGCGTTTGATAAAAGGTGAGCTTTTAAGCCTGAGAAATCACCCCGTAAATGCACACGTTTAATTGCACATGTGTTAATATGTATGCTTACACAGTATTAAAAGACAGTCAAAAATTAACGTCATTTACCTTCGTTCCCGCGTGTGACTCGTGCTGTAAATCTCTTCCTTGTTTTTAGTTCACGTGATTACGTAGGAGGCGTGATGACGCGATACCTGACTCCGCCTCCTCCATTACAGTGTATGGACAAAAAATATGTTCCAGTTATGACCATTACGCTTTGAATTTCGAAATGAAACCTGCCTAACTTTTGTAAGTAAGCTGTAAGGAATGAGCCTGCCAAATTTCAGCCTTCCACCTACACGGGAAGTTGGAGAATTAGTGATGAGTGAGTCAGTCAGTCAGTGAGTGAGTCAGTCAGTCAGTCAGTCAGTCAGTGAGGGCTTTGCCTTTTATTATTATAGATATATAGTGTGTGTGAGGTTGCCGAAGTCCCAACAGGACAACACGCCGAACCGTGACTGCTATGTCTGTGGAGGACTGCTTGTCTGCTGCCAAGGCATCCACAGGTTCGCAGCATCACACCATGGAAACAACTATGAGTCGATCGAGATTGCGCTATACACGCCTGTCACCAATGCGTGATGCAAGGAACATTATAAAGGCAGGTATATATAAATGAGGGGGAGTCAAGCTAAAGTTAGAAACTGGGATTTATTAGAAAATGGAATGAGCCTTAATAAAACTGATAATGTAATTTCTCAATATAGTCTCCACCCTTCTCAGTGCACTTGCGCCACCTGCCTAGAAGTGCCTGGATTCTAGCAGAATAAAAGGTTTTGTCTTGTTCTTGCAATCACTCGTGCACTACTTTTCTTCACGTGCCACAAGTGTTACCTAGTGGGTAACCATCTAATAATGGGATTGCAGTTCAGACTTAAAAAGAATATACAGTACACCCCCAAAATTCGCGGGGGTTATGTTCCTAGAGCACCCACGAATTGTGAAAAACCAAGAATTTTGGATGTGGTTAAGAAAATGCCTATTTTTATAGTTTAACCCCTAAATATACCCCCAAAACTCTTTAATTTCAAACTCAGCTTAATACATTACCTAAAACTAAAGAATGTAAAGGTAAACCTGTATACTGTACTGCTATGTCTCCCGCAGTGCTAGAATGTAAAATACCGATGTTACCGCTATATGTACTGTAATTCATGCAAGCTCGTTTTCATTGCCAGAAGCCTTAGAAGGTGCAGGGTGTTTTGGCTGCATCTTGGGGCTTTAACCCTTATACTGCCACATACTTGAAGGTTAATGCATCCTTGGGCGCCAAATGTTTTTTGCTGCACTTTAAGTAAACGTCACAATTCACAAAGAAAAAGTGAAATTTTAATGGAACACATTTTTTTTCATGCAAAGAGCATCACAATTACTGCAACACTGATCATCTTGCACACTGTTAATGAACTGTAAAAACTGTTTTAAAAACAACTGGAACAATATGTACAAGGTGCAACTGACGCCATGGATGAAATTAAGTAAATCACTGAGCCACCTGTGCAAGCACACAGAGGTAAATGCTGATGCTGGCAGGCTAGTCTAGTGCAGAGGTTTTATCCCAGAGACAGTGAGGCTGCAGGTTGTCACGCTTGGGTCAAAGAATTACACAGGAGATTGTAGAGATCTTTATTCAAACACCTCAAACAAACATGTCTCTTTCAGAAGTAAAACAAGCTTGGTATGCAGTTAGTTCTCGATTGAAGAATAGACAAACATCATAGGGGAGCACAACGGGAGTGGGACCCCCAACAAAAGCAGAGGATGTCTGGGGGAGGAGAGAGAAACAAAGCAATCAGCTGTTCAGGATTTTAAGTATGCGTATGCATATCACGCGACAGAGCAGCCGAAGGTAAGCCCAGCAAGTAAGGGAGCAATGTGAAAGTAGTCTATCAGCGTTTTTTAAGAGAGGTTTTTTGAGGAGCATCCGTGTCTTCTAGGGGTGCGTTCAGCCCCCCTGCTCACAAGGGGCTGGCAAAGGTCATGAGCTGGCTGCTCAACGAATGTACAGCACTGACTGATCACCTCCTACATGCTCACAAATTGCACAGGGAACTGACTATAGCTGGTTGTGGTGGTTTAAGGGTTAACAGGAAAAAAATGGAAAACACAAGAACACTCAGCTGGAGATGCATCACAGTCAATCAGCAGCAAGGAGAAAGCGTAGCAGTCCGGTGCCGCTAAGATTCACACCATCGAGAAGATGGTGATTTATTTATTTTTATGGGGGAGATTCCAGGGACGCACCCAGCCTTGGCCTGACCCGCACACACTCACAAACAGAAACAAAAACAAAGCAAACCGGTAATCAAACAGCAAATAAAAAATGTAATGAAAACAAATTAAATTAATGAAAACGATACCACCCCTGTTCCCCTTACAGTGATTACATATTAAATACAACAAAGCACCAACAAACACACAGTAAAGCATGAAAAACGGCAATGGATGAAATGTAATGATGAAAATAGATAGTCCAGAGATCAGCACGTTGAATGGGACTGTAAAGATAGTCTTACTGCTAATTCCTGAAAAGGTGAAGATGGGTGGACGGGTTCAGGAGTGCTTCTTTCTTTGCAGGATGGCCACAAATCCACTTACAGTCCTCATGTATACAGGCAGATGGCAGACAATCCAGACGCCAACCACGAAACGATCCAGGACAAAACGAATAAGTACAGGTAACCCAACAGAAGGCAGGCAGAGAGACAGGAACTCGAAACACAAATTACAAAAACTTTTTTTTTGCTTTTGGTCACTGGCCCCCTTTTTAAAAGCCACGCTGACATCCTTTGACCCCAACAGCCCCAGTACCCTCAGCAGCACGGACTGCTGGGAGTTGCAGTTTCAAAATGTATTGGCTACTTTCACCATCCCAAGCCACGTTTCCTCTACAGTTGCTTCCTGTTCTCTCTACAGTACAGTATTGCCACGAAAAAAGCCATAAAAATTTTGGAGGATATTTGAGGTTTCGGGTTCTAAGGAAGAATCCACGAATGACTGAGGCCACGAACTCTGAACCACAACTTTGCGGGGGTCTACTGTACATATATACAGTATATATATATATATATATATATTATAATAAACTTGGATTGAGACGTGATCTTCTTGGAAGACACTTTGACGTCTCGCGAGAGTCCCTTTAACATCCCGCGAGACAAAGCAGTGAGACAAAAGGACAGCTACTGTACTGGATTTTAAATGATCAACACGCAGTGTGACAAGCAGAACACGCAGCTCGGCAGCAACAAGCCAGCAGCTGATCCGTCCACATCTCCTTAGCTTGCATTCATTTTAATTCATGTCCATAGATACCATGTCATAACTAAAAAAGCAGAAGCACTGCATTTTGATTCAAGACCACACTTTAAACAATCCGGAACTAAAAGTAATTAAATGAATAATCAGCGTCAAAAGGTGGAACAAGTGGTGTCAGCAGTTTAGGAAAAAAGCTTTCCAATCACAAGTGTTTTGCATTTGGAAAGAAGGCGAACAGGAAGTTGACAAGGCAGTGGATCCACCATCTCATTGAATGGGTTGAAGCTGGAAATCTAAATGATGATTTCATTCACTTGCTTGTTGAAAGAAAGGAATAACTATATAATATCTGTTTATTACAGAGGTTATATATAAAAAGTTATGAAGAAACCAGGCTTGATTAAGCTAAAATAAATGTTTCATTATATTCAGTATTTAGGTAAATACCGAGGTAAACTTAGCTTGACTTTCAACATTCATTTGACATTCGGAAACTGAGGCTTCTCCGAAGTGAAACAAAACCAGCAATGTCATTAAAACCAACTATGGAGAAATTTAGTTTGTTTACAAGTGTTCCTTTTTTCCAGAAATCAAAAAAAAATTAAAAATAGTTATCAAAACACAATTATAATCCGAAATTGACACCAATGTATAGAATACTACTTGTGAATTTTGTGAGTGTTTATATTTTTTATGAACATTCATGATTATTTTAATGTTTGTTTTTAATTATATAAAAAATAATACATTTTTAATTATTAATGTTTTTTTTAAATAACACTTAACTTACACCTATGTAAAGTCAACTGGGTAAAAGCTAAAACAGTCCTAAATCCAAAATTGATTTTTTTTTTTTTTTTTTTGGGAAGGTCAATGCTTAATGTGCATTTTATTTTTAATATTATGTCATTGTATTCATTCAAAGACCTTTAAAATGTCATGGTATCAAGACTCCTAGATTTGTGCAGCCTGGTGCTACAGCTTCACATCTCAAACGGTAGGTATGCATTTCAAAATAAAAGACCCCCAATGATAAAATCCTCCTGCTTCTTACTTTTAATGCTGTGAATGACTTCACCTCCATTTACTTAACAGGATGTAGCCACACACACCCTATGACCGTAAAATGTCAGTCATCTAAAAATTCCAGGGAGGCTATTGATGGATGTTGAACTTTTAGCTACGGGGTTCTCCAAATGTGTAATATTGGGATGCTCCATTGCTCTTTAAGCTATTGACTTTCTGCTTGAATCTTATCAGACCATTAAATTGCAGTAACAGTTGTTAGTTATTTAACTTCCTGCCTGCTATGGAGTTTCCCCACCTCTTCTAATGGTTGCCTAAGCCTCCAGCTGTGTGCCGGGCCATTTCTATAGAGTCACTCCTGTTCTGTTAAGTGCTGTAAGTTCTTTTGTATTCCTTTTGTATTCCTGATGATGCCGCTGCAATGTTCACAGCTGTTTGTCTTTTTTTTTGCTTTATCGGTTTACAGAATCCTTCAGATCATCACTGACTGACCCCCTGGTTTGAATTTGCCCATCTCAGTCAAAGACAAATTATTTCACTAGTGACAAGGAGAGGATCGCTTGCATTTTTGTTAATTGCTATGTATGATTGCTGAGAAGAAAGAGGTTAGAAAAATTCTTTGTGACAAATGTGATTTGTGAAGAAAGGAGAATGGGGGAGTTTATAACTGTAATCACAACAAGGATCTTGGCAGTGCTAGCTGATATTGTTGTCCCAAGAACCATGCAAGAAAGGAGCTTAATAGAGCTAAAGTAATTGATCATTTTGAATTGAAACAAAATGGGATGGTGAAGTAGTATGTTTCAAAAATTGGACAGTTATCGGTTTTAGGAGACAGTGTTAGACAGGGATGACTTGTTGAACTTATGTGGAGCCTTGTGCCATGTTTACTCAGAGTTACATTGGAAGAAACGCTAACAATAGACAAGATAATCATGTCACATATATGAGCTTGGGAGACAATTTCAGGGCTTATCTAATGGTAATTCCACCCCAAATTAAGGGTTGGCACTGTTATGCATCCCCAACAGATCAGACAACTGCCAGCATCAGTGACATCACTTCTGGGTCATGTATCGCTGATACCACCTCTTCTGGTCCGGCTTCTTCTTAAGGGGGTTTCACCGCCGTTTTCAGTCAGTCGATCTGTCTGAAAAGACCTCTTGCTATTTTTTAACCTTTTTTCCATCAGTTATACAGAGTTTGCCTATTCAGTGCCCCAACTTTTCATCTTGTTCCTTTGGTTTGTTTTACATGGACATAAATGGATACACACTTTACATGGTTTTAGCTGGGGTTGGCACATTAAATAATGCTGCCTCTGCCTCCTCCATAAATCCTTACTAGGCATAAGTCAATTCACGTTAATCTACATAAAATATGTATTTGCAGTACACGAGTCATAAGAAAATACTCCCATGATAGAGTACATCCCTGCAATAAGGGGCAAAATAATAAATAATATTATTTGGAACAATTATGAAAAAGATTAGCTTAAAGTCAGTATAAAACAAAATAATAACTATTCTTTACATTTACAAAATGCTTTTCTCACTACTCAAAGCACTTTACATGGTGAGTGTGGAGCCACTTCAACCACCATCAATGTTCAGCATCCTCCTGGATGATGTGATGGCAGCCATTTTGCACCAACATGTTCACCTCACATGAGCTACTAAATGGTGAAGGGGTCAGTGAGATAGTTAGCCAATCAGAGACAGGGGAAGATGAGGTGTCCAGAATGACAAGGCCACAGAAGGCAATAAACCCTGCTCTTTATGAAGAATGCCCAGAGAGTCAGGACCTCGATTTTGCAAAGGACTGCCATTTTTACAGCACAGTATCCCCATAACTGCACTGGGGCATTGGGATCCACATACAGACCACAGGGTAAGCACCTCCTCCTGGCCTCAGTAGCAACCCAAGCTTTTCCTAGATAGGCATTAAAACAGTACAAATGTATTCATTCTTCACTGCTTCTGTATGACCCAAATATAAGGTTTTGTGATGGAAACATTGAATGTGAAAGGGTTGTATTTTAGCCTGGGCTTCTGTCCTGGCTGAGTTCAGTTATCATTTTTATGTTTATTTTGTTCATGTTAAGATTTTTTTTATGTCCACATTATGTTCTATAGTTTTCTATGTGTTTTGTTAGTGGCCTCCCAAGAGGTAGGGCCACCCACCCAGAACATTATAAAGGTGGGGACAACCAACAGTTCTTTGTGGATCATCTGAATGTGCTTATGGTGTGATGCATTCTCTTGTGTTTACTCCTCTTCTTTTGTCATTTTGTTTCTGGATTCTGCATTGGGGCTTTGTTTGCTTGGATTTCCTTGTGTTTCAGGCCGCTTCTTTTTCCTTTTTTGTGTTCCACCGAGCTTGCATTTTGTTCAAAGCATTCTTGTGAGAAATAAATTATTTTATTTATAAAGATTCTATGTGGCCCTTTGTGCTACTAGCTGGGGTTTTTTTTGATGGTCTCCCCCCTCTAGTGGAAATTTTTGGAACTGTATGTGGTTTGGGACTCTCAAATACATAACAAAATGAAACTCGGCTGCTTTGCTTGCCTCTCATGCTTCTGTAACTCCCCTGGCAATATCAAATTGTCCTCCAAGCTAAAAGAAGCTTTCTCTTTCTGTCTGAACGTGCGTGTTGTAAACTTACAGGACATTCAACCAGCATTATACCTGTGACTTATTGACACATCGTGCTGGAGTGATAAAATTGTAATTTTAGATCTGTAGCCACTATACTAAAAATTATATTAAAAAACAAGCTGCAATCTGCCTGAATTACAAGTTTCTGTTCAAATGGACTGTTGTGAACTTTAAAGGACTCCTGTAGGCAATTTAGTTCAGTATAATTTATTAACCAAATACATTTGTTCCTTCTTTCTATCTTGTTTATCTAGCTACATCTGTACTTTATTTCTTTATTGTTATCTGAATAATTTATAGTACTCTTAGTTTAAAGCTATCAAACAATTTACGATTTAATAGTAAAAGGGCTGAAGACAGAAAGAAGTGGCACAGATAAAGCACAAGCATCAAAGCTTTTAGGCAGAGTCATCATCCAAGGATAGCTAGCCAGTCATCTGTGTGTAACATCACAAGGTCTGGAACCCCATGTGAATTTTAGGTATAAACAACTCCTCATCCAAGAGACCAGAGAGCAACATCAGAGACAAGAGATACGTCAGAGGAAAGAGACGCATTTTATCTGGATGTCGGAGGAAGAAATTGTGTATTAGCCGGACTGCTACCCCGAACAACATTCTCTTCTGACATTGCTGCTGATATTCAGTATGTTTTTTAAGACTATAAGTACCTGCAGCAAAGCCCCATTTTCAGAAACTATTCCTTCAGTAGCATAATGTTAGCTCTTTTAGCTTGTCCTCAGTTATCCTTTTTTAATGCTAATTAGTTATTACCTGTTATTCTGTTCACTTGGGTTGCAAGAAACTGGCATCCCTTAAGTTCAGTTCTGGGTTTCAAAATGGAATGCCTTTCTCAAGAAACGTCAGTCTGTTGTATTGTTGCATAATGAAGGTTATTCTATGTAACAGATTGCCAAAAAACTGAACAATTCATAGTCAGTCTGTTGTATTGTTGCATAATGAAGGTTATTCTATGTAACAGATTGCCAAAAAACTGAACAATTCATACAAAGGCATCTATTACAGTCTTGTGAGAAGATGTCAAACTGGATCTACCTAGCATAGAAAAAGAGGGTAAGGCCCAAATGGACAAGTGCATAAGAATTATGCCAGCAGGGCAGAGTAACCAGGAAAAGGAAGTGAAATCAGAACCAGGTCAAAACCAGGAGATCAAATAAAGATCAAGAAAAAAAAATCAAGGATGTAAGCAAAAGTTCTTACACAAACAAAGCATGAAGATTTTTATCAAGCAATACAATTATATTTTTATTCACAGCCTGGAAAAGGAAAGATTGCCCCGTGAGGACTTTATATCCGTTGCATCACAGTACCCTGATTGCGACCTCCCCGAAGACAACCACAGTGTGTTCTAACAACAGATGCCCAACAGTGTGGGGAAAATGTGCAATTACCTGTTAAAGAATAATTCCTGTCAATTAGAGGAAAAGAACATCAGAGTCTGTGGTTTGAGAAACAAATACCTCACCTTTCAGGTCCTCAGTTGACTTCTTTGTTAAGTACTCATCAAATACCAGGCAGGGGCGGATCAAATATGAAACTAATGCAATTTAAGCTTAAGGGCCCTTAATCCCAGTCTGCATTGCTTAAAAATTTTGGGTGTCTATTGCGTGAGAAGGTATCTTTAAAACCCCCCTACATGTATTAGTGGTTCAATTTTTTAAACAATTTGTGATGATCTGTCGTGGAACAACCCTATTGAAGAAGATAACAGTGGCTACTCAGACCTCACTGCTGGTTGTAAAGAGGCCCTCATAACAGTTCAAGCTTCAGGGCCCCAGAAATGTACTGTAGGTCCACCACTGATACCAGAGGCATCTGCAACTGTGAAGAGATGAGTCCAAAATGCTGACCTAAGAGGCAGAGTCTCAAAGGAAAAGCTGTATCTGCAACTGGCAAAAAGAAAAAGTAAACATTAAAATGGGCAAAGGTTGTATGCAAGATGGCTGAAAAAGTGTACTATGGTATTATAAATCAATTTAATGGCATCTTAAAAAATAAATGGTGTCAATTTCCATCAAAATCATGTAAATTACTGAGTTGGACAAACTTTTGACTGGTACTATACTTCCAGACATCTTTTACCAGCTATCTATTTATATTTTCAAATATATTTTCCTCCATTTCTGTTATTTTATTTTAATAAATACCACCTTGCTTTTAAATTTCTCTATTTTATCTTTACATCTTGAGTGACTGAAGTAAAGTAAATACAGAGCACCTGGTATAGGGGAGATTGCCGCTATTCCTTTCCAGGGTTATCAGGTTGAGGCGTAAGCCCCAGTAGAAGTAAAACATCGGTGGTTGGTAAGTGGCACTTAAACTAAGGTGTGTGTCCGCATTCACGCCTAGAATAATCTTGGAGACCCAAGTAGCATTTAGGTCTGATTTACAGTTAGGTCCATAAATATTTGGACAGAGACAACTTTTTTCTAATTTTGGTTCTGTACATTACCACAATGAATTTTAAATGAAACAACTCGGATGCAGTTGAAGTGCAGACTTTCAGCTTTAATTCAGTGGGGTGAACAAAACGTTTGCATAAAAATGTGAGGCAACAATACTTTCATTTCAGGGGCTCAAAAGTAATTGGACAAATTAAATAACTGGAAATAAAATGTTAATTTCTAATACTTGGTTGAAAACCCTTTGCTGGCAATGGCAGCCTGAAGTCTTGAACTCCTGGACATCACCAGATGCTGGGTTTCCTCCTTTTTAATGCTCTGCCAGGCCTTTACTGCAGTGGCTTTCAGTTGCTGTTTGTTTGTGGGCCTTTCTGTCCGACGTTTAGTCTTCAACAAGTGAAATGCATGCTCAATTGGGTTAAGATCAGGTGACTGACTTGGCCATTCAAGAATTTTCCACTTCTTTGCTTTAATAAACTCCTGGGTTGCTTTGGCTGTATGTTTTGGGTCATTGTCCATCTGTATCATGAAACGCCACCCAATCAATTGGACTGCATTTAGCTGGATTTGATCAGACAGTATGTCTCTGAACACCTCAGAATTCATTCGGCTGCTTCTGTCCTGTGTCACATCATCAATAAACACTAGTGTCCCAGTGCCACTGGCAGCCATGCACACTCAAGCCATCACACTGCCTCCACCGTGTTTTACAGATGATGTGGTATGCTTTGGATAATGAGCTGTTCCACGCCTTCTCCATACTTTTTTCTTGCCATCATTCTGGTAGAGGTTGATCTTGGTTTCATCTGTCCAAAGAATGTTTTTCCAAAACTGTGCTGGCTTTTTTAGATGTTGTTTAGCAAAGTCCAATCTAGCCTTTCTATTCTTGAGGCTTATGAGTGGCTTGCACCTTGCAGTGCACCCTCTGTATTCACTTTCATGCAGTCTTCTTTTTATGGTATGCTAGACACCATTGTTGTCTTCCGTGGACGTCCAGGTCTTTTTGCGTTGCTGAGTTCACCAGTGCTTGCTTGCTTTCTCAGGATGTACCAAACTGTAGATTTTGCCACTCGTAATATTGTAGCAATTTCTCGGATGTGTTTTTTCTGTTTTCGCAGCTTAAGGATGGCTTCTTTCACCTGCATGGAGAGCTCCTTTGACTGCATGTTGTCTGTTCACAGCAAAATCTTCCACATGCCAGCACCACACCTCAAATCAACTCCAGGCCTTTTATCTGCTTAATTGATAATGAAATAACGACGGACTTGCCCACACCTGCCCATGAAATAGCCTTTGAGTCAATTGTCCAATTACTTTTGTGCCCCTAAAATGAAGGGATTGTGTTAAAAAATGCTTTAGTTGCCTCACATTTTTATGCAATTGTTTTGCTCACCCCACTGAATTAAAGCTGAAAGTCTGCACTTCAACTGCATCTGAGTTGTTTCATTTAAAATTCATTGTGATAATGTACGGAACCAAAATTAGAAAAAAGTTGTCTCTGTCCAAATATTTATGGACCTAACTGTATATCTGTGGACACCCTATGCTGTTCATGCCAAAGATAAAGCATCCCTAGGTGGAGTGTAGAGGAGTGACAACTGTTATAGACATCACTCGTAATCAGTGCTTAAGTGGATCAGGTCTTTATGTAGTTAAGCTTAGGGTGTGAGAACAGACCAATGCAAAAAGGCACTTCGTGAGCTCCACTCATTCTACAATATTTCACACATTGATAACATTCCCAAAATTAGCACATTTTAACAAAATGAAAATCAATGTATATACTCAATAAATATGTTAAAAATTTAGAAAATGGCAATATCATTTACTCTCATTCAGCTTCGAAATGCGCAAGTGCCATGAGGATGTGCAGACTCCATGTGGCAAAGCAGCGTGATATGTACATCAGAGATATTTGAAAGGCAGTATATAAATAAATTAAACACATGATATGTATGTAACTCTTACGGTTCACACTTAACTGTCATTTTTCATATTATTTCATAATCTATATTTACAAAAGTGTCAGGGTTCTCTGTCTGAAAAAGTAACGCACCTCTGGCCTTTGAAGCTTGATCTTGGTCTCAATTTGACTGCTTAAGCTGTGACACACACAAAAAAAATCCACGATTCAGGCATACAGCTCACAGTGGGCCCTAAATTTGGTTCTGAGATCTTGTCACGGCCACTGAAGACGTGGCAGCCCACATCCCATAGACAAGAAAGACATGGCTGCACACAACCAGAATGGAAGCACATGCATGAATTGAACACATGCACCATTGCCAGGAAAAGCCCAGCACTGTGTGCCTTGTCATATTTCTGCCACCCCAAGTATGGCTTACTGATCATGTCACTCGGTCTGATGCAAATGCAACCTATGAACTGAATGTGTGAACCATGATTTAAGTCTTTGACATGTAATGCACACCTCCTCCCACCTCTGCACCACTGACTTGAAAGGCTACCGGCATGCAACTTGTAACACTGCTTATCTGTCAGGCATTGTAGAGCAATTGTCCCAAAAACAACCTCAGAGGAGTAACCACGAGTGTTGGCTTTCGTGGTAGGTGGATGTATCATCTGCTCTAACATTCACGCCATATACCTGACTGGACAAGAAACACACCAACAAGTGCTAACGGTGACCTGTGCTGTACCTCTTCTTCTCTCATGTTAGCTTGACATTTCTACACCCTAACAAAATCCTTAGTGCAAAGTGGTGGTACCCCCCACAATGTAGCCTAACTTAGGTTCCCGTATCTCATGTAGTAATAGGTATGAAGTGTACCACTATAATCTGTGAAGGTTATTTCAAAGCCAATAATAAGCTGACAGAAAGATGACAAACAGGTTGAAGATGACTCAGCCAGGCTAGTTGGTCATGATAGCCAGGGGCCCCTGTTTTCTTTTCAGAGTTCTCTCTGTGAACAATCCCAGGGATAGTGAGAATTACATGTAGAGGCTATGAGTGATTAGAACAGGGGAAGGTGTTACTTGGGCACAGGCCAGAAATAAAATAGCTCAGATGACAGTTGCTCATACCTGGCAAGGTTCGTAACATTCTATGAATATGTAAATATGTGAGTGTTTATAATGGTAAGGATACATCATAAAACCAGAAGCCGACCAATGGTGCCCCCACCCTACTGGACCGGACTAATATAGCTGTCAGCATTCCCCATTGAAGAACTGAATGATGACTGTACGCTCCATTGATTTCTCTCCAGCCTGGATATGTATGTATAATTAATTTTCCAATGTATTTTGGGGGTGGAAGCTACATTTTAAAGCAAGTTAAATGCATATGTCTCTTTTTGTACCATATTGCACACATTTGATTATTTCCACCATGGACGTTGGATATCTCTGGGTTCTTGAGGCTGATCCTCCAATTAGCTGTGAACCACCCAATCTGACTGAGATTGCACAGGTGGTGAACTAGTTGAGGGGGGGGGGGGGAGGATGCAGGGATATGTGGGATGTGGGGTGAACTTCTCCAGGCTGGTGGTAAGGCTGTCCTCCTGGCATTGCAAGCAATCTTTGCTTCCATTTGGGAGACTGGCATCATCCCAACTGACTGGAAAACGGGACTACTTGTCCCTATCTGGAAAGGAAACGAAGATTGCCTGGATTGCAGCAACTACAAGCGGATAACACTGCTGTTGGTGCCGGGTAAGGTCCTTGCTAGGTTCGTCCTCAATAGGATCCGTGATCACTTGCTCACCTGCCAGCGACCAGAACAGTCTGGTTTTACACCTACCATTGACCGCATCCTGGCACTGAGGGTTCTCATGGAGTGCAAACGCAAATATTGTCAGTGTTTCTTTGCAGCCTTTGTCAATTTTCATAAAGCGTTCAACTCGGTTGATTGAGCTGCCCTGTCAGACATTCTGAGGGTTTGCGGGATCCCCTTGAGGTTGCTGGATATCATGGCCGGCCTGTACACTGGTACAGTGAGTGCTGTGCAGAGTGGAGGCAGAACCTCTGTGTTTTTCCCATTTGATTCCGGGGTCCGTCAGGGGTGTGTTCTGCTCCTATTCTGTTCAATGCTTGTATGGACTGGGTGTTGGGCAAGGTCGTGGGGTCCAGCGGCTGTGGGGCATCTGTTGGTGAAGAAAGATTCATGGATCTTGACTTTGCTGATGATGCTGTGATCTTCACAGAGTCAATGAAGGCTCTGATCGGGGTGTTGGAGAGACTGAGCGAGGAGTCTGAGTGTCTGGGCTTGCGAGTGTCCTGAATAAAAACCAAGATGCAGGCCTTTAATGACCTCTTGGACACAGCCATCAGCTGTGTGTCTTTCTGAGGAGAGAGTGTCAACCTTGTCAAAAGGTTTACTTACCTCAACAGTGACATTCATGTCTCTATTGACTCATCCTATGCAGTCAGTAGACAGATTGGGAGAGCATGTGGGGTCATGAGGTCGCTGGAAAGGGGTGTGTGGTGCTCCTGATATCTACACAAAAGGACAAAGGTCCAAGTCTTTAGAATCCTGGTGCTTCCTGTCTTGCTATATGGTTGCGAGACATGGACACTATCCAGTGATCTGAGATGAAGACTGGACTCCTTTGGTACTGTGTCTCTCTGGAAAATCCTTTGGTACCGTTGGTTTGACTTTGTGTCGAATGAGCGGAGTCCCAAATGAGGCACATTACCTGCATTGTGAGGGAACATCAGTTACGACACTACAACCATGTGGCGAGTTTCCCCGAGGGTGATCCAGCTCGTAAGATCCTCATTGATGGAGACCTGAGTGGCTGGGCCAGGCCAAGGGGTCACCCACGTAACACCTGGCTGCGGCAGATAAGAGTGTCATATCCGGAGGGTGGGACTGGACTGTGTGTCTGCCTGGGAGGTTGCCAAACGGGATCCCGAGTTGTTTCGTCGTGTAGTGGGTGCGGCAACGCACTGTACCAGTGCATGCTCCCCAACTTGACTTGATGGTTACTAAAGTGATGTATACAGCTCGGGTCTGTTCTGCATCAATAAAGAACACAATGCCAGGGAGCAAACGCCCCCTGCTGGAGACATCTCCTAACAGCCACATTCATAAACACTCCCTGTGCACAAGTACGTCTTTTTGTCTCAAGATGGGTTGTGTTTAACTAAATTGCATTCACAAATGACACTTTTCCCCCCTTTATTTTCATCTGGACCATTTTCTAAGAAATATAAAAGTCCAAAAATTGGCTTGTGGAGTGTTGCCATTTACTACCTAATATGATGTTACATTTGACATAATCCATGCAAAGACCTTCAGTGATTGAGCATGGGCAGTTTTAAAAAATGCCAACACCTGCAAAGCACCATTAACTTCACAATACAAATCAACAACCGCTGTTAACTGTAAGGAAAACATAAACAGAATGTAAAAAACAAAACTAATTAAAGCCACAATGAAATTGAACTAAGTGCAGTATGTTCTATAGCTCCTGGGCATGCTGTTTTCAGAATGTGACAGAAAGACATCAATGGAAGGCACCACTTTTCAGTGTGTTTAAAACTAATTACTAACTTTAATTTTTTGGCTGGTACACATTTATTCAAGCCCACTGCATAATAAGTTAGCACTACTTTTAGGATTTGATGCCAAGATTTATACCACTCTTTGGCTCTGAATTAATTAGTTTTATATCACCTTTATAACGTTTCCTAATGCTGCTATTGCTGATGCCCTGCCGTCCTCAGGGCATCAGCTGTCTCAGCCAGGATTCCTCCCCGGTTGGGATTCAGATTCATGTTTTATGTCTGTTCTGTTCATTTTTGATTCTTTTATTCATGATTCTTTATTTTTGCTTTTGTCTATGGATTTAAGCTGCCTTTGTTATGATACATGTGTTTTGTGGGTGGTCCCCCAAGAAGCAGGGCCATGTGTAGGACCTGCCCTCTGCCCTATAAATCCAGAAGGTCTTCCACAGTTCCTGCCGGTTCATTGTGAATGCTCTCTGAAGTCGGTGTGCTATTTGTGCTTTGCTGTGCTTGTGCCTTTTGTATATTTTGGAATTTTAACCTTCTTGCCATATTTTGACAACTCTGTTCAGATCCTGTATTGGGGCTTTGTTCACCTTGGAACGCCTTCTTGTTACAGGTAATTCCATTTTGCCTCTGTGCTCCACGGGGCTTCATGACTGGAATACTTTTTTGGAAAGAATAAATGTTTTATTTCATAAAGATTTGGTGCTTGCCCTTATTACTTGCTGGGACTTCACAATGATATCTTCCTCTAGGAGACATTACTGGAACTCCTAGTCCACGACACCCCCTACTGTAGATACTTTCCTTGTTCCATGCACCCAAGCATTTACTAATACAATACAATCTACAAGCTCAGACAGACATCATACAGCTTCCACAAGTTAAAAGTACTTAATCAGTTCTTTTACGTAAGACCAATGCCTTTATTACACACAGTGATTCAAGTTTTTGCTTGATGTTTCATCACATTATTACATTAATTCTTCTTTGTGTTTTCCAGGCTCTTTTCTCTTTTTCAATAGAACTGTTTCTCCTTTTTGGACTTCCACATTACAGTGCCTCTGACTACATTTTCCATTCCCTTTTATTTAAGGACTGGATGAACATATGTGCATTATGAACAGCTTCTTATGTTTGTCATCCATGACAGCCTCTATTGATACTCCTTCAAGGCCATGGTGCTTACATGTTCAAAATTTATACTCAACTTTCAATTGCCTTTTATTTAAGCACCATAGGTCTGCACATTCCACTAGAGTTGAAAAACTATTGTTGGATGAAAGTGCCATCCTAACTAAAGTGCCAGTTGAAGCAATCACCTTGTCACATCACCCCACATGCCCACCCTGGTTTTTGCATATTTAAGACTGTTCACACTACCATTTTTGCTTTTTGAAAATTCAGAAATACTAACTACAGTGATCCCTCGCTATATCGCGCTTCGCCTTTCGCAGCTTCACTCTATCGCGGATTTTATATGTAAGCATATTTAAATTTTTTGCTGGTTCGCGGATTTCTGAGGACAATGGGTCTTTTAATTTCTGGTACATGCTTCCTCAGTTGGTTTGCCCAGTTGATTTCATACAAGGGACGCTATTGGCAGATGGCTGAGAAGCTACCCAACTTACTTTTCTCTCTCTCTCTCTTGCGCTGACTTTCTCTGATCCTGACGTAGGGGGTGTGAGCAGGGGGGCTGTTCGCACACCTAGACGATACGGACGCTCGTCTAAAAATGATTATCTTCACGTTGCTATCTTCTGTGCAGCTGCTTCCTGAAGCGACATGCTGCACAGTGCTTCGCATACTTAAAAGCTCGAAGGGCACGTATTGATTTTTGACTGTTTGTTTTTCTCTGTCTCTCTCTCTCTCCCTCTTCCTGCTCCTGACGGAGGGGGTGTGAGCTGCCGCCTTCAACAGCTTTGTACCGGCGGTGCTTCGCATACTTAAAAGCCAAACAGCCCTATTGATTTGTTTGCTTTCCTCTGTCTTTCTGACAGTCTGTGCTCCTGACGCGCACTCCTTTGAAGAGGAAGATATGTTTGCATTCTTTTAATTGTGAGACAGAACTGTCATCTCTGTCTTGTCATGGAGCACAGTTTAAACTTTTGAAAAAGAGACAAATGTTTGTTTGCAGTGTTTGAATAACGTTCCTGTCTCTCTACAACCTCCTGTGTTTCTGCGCAAATCTGTGACCCAAGCATGACAATATAAAAATAACGCAACCCCCGCGATGGAGGAGGGATTACTGTATATGAAAATGTTTTGCAATTAAGAGGAAAATAACAAACCTCTGGCTTTAGCACATATCTTTATATTATTATTGTCACACACATGCGATTAGGGGACAGTCAAAAGGCTCGATGGCATGTGAAAGAACAAGAAAGGAGGAACTGGAACAGAGCACTAATGCTCTTCTCTCCTTTCATCCACAGAAAAACAGCAGAATAAAAACGTTCCTACCCGACATAACGCTCCAATATCCACCGCCATCCGGACGAAATAAGAAGACTCCTTCCAGCTCCATGAAACTACCTCACTTCTGGTCCCCTTCCTCTATATATATATATATATATATATATATATATATATATATATATATATATATATATATATATATATATATATATATATATATATATATATATATAAATATAAAATATAGTAAAAAATATATAAAAGATAATATCTATAAAATTAAAACTGTAACCAGTAGGGGCTGCTACCAAGCACCAAACCCCATTCACAATCACACCCAAAACAGTTGCACGTCCAAATACAGTTAATTTATTATACACAGTACCTTAATGAACAGAAATTCTACAGCCAAACTATCACAAGTAAAAGATGATTCGAAGTTCCTTCCCTCTCATTCCTCTCCTCCCAGTGAGCTTCATCATCTGCCTCCCAATGCTGACTGTTCAAGGCAGGCAAGGCATCTTATTTTATCTCAGATTTGGGAGTACTTCTGGTGCCAGAGCACTTTTGGGTTAGATGGAAGCCCCTCAGAATTGGGGCAGCATTCTCTGCAGCTCCCCGTGACGGCACCTAAGCAACCTAACAGGTCCATCCGTCAGGACAACAAATCCCAGGCTGCTCTACAGGTACCCATATGGCACCTCCACGAGCAAGATGCTGCTACCATGTGTACTGGGGGAATACCTGACCCCAGGAAATAGTTTCCGTTTGCCTTTCTGTTAAGGTTTCCCAGCTGGAGAAGGTATCAGCAGTCAACCCGGCTGGGATATTTGTCCATCCAGGTCCTCCCATGCAGGCTCTTGCAGAACTACAGAGATGCTGCTGTTAATCACAGGTTTGTAGGTGGGAGTAAGACATGATCAGATCTACTCACTTGTAGTATACATTTACATTTAAAGACATTGACAATTGATGATTAATAAAAAAAACAACAAAATCTACAAAAGAACAAAATCATATAAGAATAATAATTCAAAATGGCAGTAAAAACTGACAACATACACAAGCCACATAACAGAAATCTCTAGGCAAACAAGACCTAAATGATAAATTCCTAAAGAACCTTAAAGTAAAAGTTGGATGAAACAGATAAGCAGAATGGGACTTCCAAATATAAACCTCCTGTTAAAGGGAAAGGTCTGAATTCCATATCTAGTAGAAATTTCAAAGAATTGTTAATGTAATACAGAGGTCACATTAGTGTAGTGCCCAGCATATTGGATTTGAATCCTCTGCCTGGTCATTGTCTGTGTGGCATTTGCACCTTTTCTGTAAGTCTCTACAACATTTATTGGAGGCACTCTGTTGTTCTCCCACATCCCAAAGACGTGCATGCTAAGTTGATCGGCACCACTACATTTGACGCCATGTGATGGGATGATGCTCCATCCATGGATAGTTTGGTAGGATAGGTTCTCAGGAAAAATGCTGAAAAGATCAATGTGAAATCTGAACTTGAAATTGGGCTACAAGTCTGCTGTTATGAATTGGTTTCTAGTTTTTACTTTATTTTGGAAATCTTCATTTACATTTTTTGTTATGTATTACTTTGGTGCATTTTGGCTGGCATTTTGTATTTTCATAATCTGCACGTTATCAGGGAAGCATTGTTCATTGTCAGTTGTGTGTCCACAGAGGTTGTTTTCATTACAATCAGGTCAGGTTGGGGAGCATGCTGTGGTACAGCCTGTTGCTGCACTTAACCACATCATGAAGCAGCTTGGGATCCCGGATGGCAACCCCCCACCAGGCAAACACATGGTCCAGTCCCCTCCTTCCCCCGGGAAATTACCATTTATCTGATGGTTATGTGGGTGTTCCCTTGGCCTGTTCCAGCTGCTCGGGTCCTCAACAATGAGTATGCTGTGAGCCGGATAACCCTCAGGGAATTGCGCCACATGGCTGTAGTGCCGTAACTGACGGTCCCTCAAAATGCAGATAATGTGTCTCATTCTGGACTCCATGAGCAACTGCTTATTTGACACAAGGTCAAACCAGTGGTACCCAAGGATTCTCAGAAGAGACACACGCTGAAGGAGTCCAGTATTCATCTTTAGTCACTGGATAGCGTCCATGTCTCACAACCATATAGCAAAACAGGAAGCACCAGGACTCTAAAGACTTAAACCTTTGTCTTTTTGCAGAGTTTTCAGGAGTGCCAAACACCCCTTTCCAGTGACCTCATGACCCCCCATGCTCTCCCAATCTGTCTACTGACTTAATAGGAAGAATTGCCAGAGACATTAATGTCACTGCCGAGGTAAGTAAACCTCTCAATAAGGTCGACACTGTCTCCGCAGACAGACACACTGCTAATGGTTGTGCCCAAGAGGTCATTAAAGGCCTGGATCTTGGTTTTTATCCAAGACACTTGCAAGCCCAGACACTCAGACTCCTCACTCAGTATAAAGTATGATGTACACACACTTACGTCATGTAAAAAAGGGGATTTGGTCTGCATTTTTGAACTGAGAGTTTCCCAGGGTTAGTGGGTTTTCCTGCCCTTCAGGATGGCCACAAGTGTCACCCACAATGCACAGTTCAGTTTCATTTCTGCTTTGCTCCATATGCAATGAGTCATGTCTGTGTGTCCCCTGGGCTTTCTGTCCTTGCCTTCTGCTGATGTTCATAGCTGTTTGTTGCTGTTCTAAATAAAGTTCATTTATCTTACACTTTTCATTTCTTTCTGTTACTATCTAAATTTATTACCCAGTGACCCAATAGAACACTGAGGTGCTGTTTAGAGTAACGGGCACCAGGGTTCACAGGTGTAGCTAGGGTTTTCAGCGCCCGGGGACAACTGAAGATTTCGCGCCCCCTCCTGTTTGCCAAAATGCAACGGGGAAGGGAAATTTGGCATCCCCTGGATGCTGCGCCCGGGGACAGATGTCCCCCTTTGCCTCCCCCTTGCTACGCCACTGCCAGGGTTCAACATAGATTTTGTAGGTTCTGGACACATAGATGAAGAAGTTGTGTGCTGGAATCTTGTCTGCTTGTGAACCTCATTGTGATGGTCCAAGTTGTTAATGGGGTTATAGAAAATAGCAGGTTAGGTGCATTGGCGATTCTAAATTGTCCTTGGTGTGTGTGCCCTGTGATGGGCTGGCGCCCTGCCCGGGGTTTGTTTCCTGCCTTGCACCCTGTGTTGGCTGGGATTGGCTCCAGCAGAAACCCCATGACCCTGTAGTTAGGATATAGCGGGTTGGATAATGGATGGATGGATGATTGTTTTCATTTGATGTCATTGTACTGATCAGCTGTGTTTGATTTTATTGTAGCCTTCTTTACTCTGCAAAGTGCTTTGTGACGCTGCATATTTTTAAAAGAGCTGCATTAAACAAAGATTGACGTACCAAATAGACCAGCTGAGCACCACGTTACATTAGATGGCATTTCCAATGACTTTTCAGTCGTAGCCTTCATCTTCATTATCTTAATTGGAGCAGTTGGATGATTTTGTCTTAAATCGTTGGGGTGGGCTCAGTGTGCGGGAAAGCTTACAACCAGTAAATGCTTATCGGAAAGTAAAATTCATATAATACAGCGATGATGAATAAGGAAAGGTTTTGCACCTCTCAAACAGAAGAGAAGCTTGTCTGTTTGAAGTCTCGTGTTTTATATACCACAACAAAATGAAAAAAGAAACAAAGAATCGAGACTCTTTAGGCATCAAACTAAATGAAGTGGGAGTTCTGGTTGTGGTGTGTAGAGGAGTGCAGAATTGGCTCGGGCACAGGAAGCAGAGGCTGATCGTGCGAGGAACATTATCAGAATTGAGGTGTCCCATAGGGATCAGTGCTAGGGCTGTTGCTATTTTTAATATATAAAAATGATTTAGATATAACCCAGCCACACAGGATGCACAAATCAGTGTGTTTCTTCATGCTTTTCCCAAGCCCAGATAAATGGAGAAGTTTACATCAGGAAGGGCATCTGGTGTAAAATTTTGCCAGATCAGTTTGTGAACAGCAATACCTATTTCCATACCAGATCGGTTGAGGCCCGGGTTAACAACAGCCACCACCAGTACTGTTAGCCAACAGGGTGCTGATAGAAATTGAGCTACTGTTGACCAAAGAAGGAGAAGAAGAGGAGTGAGACATGTCCAGAGGCAGGAGGAGAGATGGAAGGTAAACAGAGTGGAACTGAGGGTAGGAACTTTGAATGTTGGCAGTATGACTGGTGAGGGGAGAGATTTAGCAGATGTGATGGAGAGAAGGAAGGTTGATATATTGTGCGTACAAGAGCCTAAATGGAAGGGGAGTAAGGCCTGGTGGATCGGAGGTGGATTTAAATTGTTCTATCATGGTGTAGATGGGAGGAGAAATGAGATAGGGGTTATTCTGAAGGAACAGTATGTCAAGAGTGTTTTGGAGGTGAAAAGAGTGTCAGACAGAGTAATGACTATGAAACTGGAAATTGAAGGTTTGATGATGAATGTTGTTAGTGCATATGCCCCGCAAGTTGGGTGTGCGATGGATGAGAAAGAAGATTTTTGGAGTGACTTGGATGAAGTGATGGACAGTGTACCCAAGGGACAGAAAGTGGTGATTGGAGCAGATTTCAAAGGACACGTTGGTGAAGGGAACAGAGGAGACGAGGAAATGATGGGTAGGTATGGTGTAAAGGAGATGAATGAAGAAGGTCAGATGATAGTGGATTTTGTGAAAAGGATGGATATGACTGTGGTGACTATGTATTTTAAGAAGAGGGAAGAACATAGGGTTATGTACAAGAGTGGAGGAAGATGCACACAGGTAGATTTCATCCTATGCAGGAGTATCAATCTGAAGGAGACTGAAGACTGCAAAGTGGTGGCAAGGGAAAGTGTAGTTGGGCAGCAGAGGATGGTGGTCTGTAGGATGACATTGGAGATCAAAAAGAGGAGGAGAGAGAGGGCAGAACCAAGGATCAAATTGTGGAAGTTGAAAAAGGAAGACTGCAATGTTGAGTTCAGGGAGGAGGTAAGACAGGCACTGGGTGTCAGTGAAGAGTTACCAGACAGCTGGGCAACTACAGCAGAAGTAGTAAGGGTGACAGCTAGAAGGGTGCTTGGCGTGACATCTGGACAGAGGAAGGAGGAAAAGGAAACCTGGTAGTGGAATGGGGAAGTACAGGAGAGTATACAGAGGAAGAGGAAGGTGAAGAAGAAGTGGAATAGTCAGAGAGATGCAGAAAGTAGACAAGAGTACAAGGAGATCAGGCGTAAGGTGAAGAGAGAGGTGGCAAAGGCTAAAGAAAAGGCATATGAATGAGTTGTATGAGAGGTTTGACACTAAAGAGGGAGAAAATGACCTGTACCAATTGGCTAGACAGATGGACTAAGCTGGGAAAGATGTACAGCTGCTAAGGGTGATAAAGGATAAAGATGGAAACATACTCACAAGCAAGGGCAGTGTGTTGAGTAGATGGAAAGAGTACTTTGAGAGGCTGATGAATGAAGAGAATGAGAGAGAGAGAAGGTTGGATGATGTGGAGATAGTGAATCAGGAAGTGCAACATATTAGCAAGGAGGAAGTAAGGACAGCTATGAAGAGGATGAAGAATGGAACGGCCATTGGTCCAGATGACATACCTGTGGAAGCATGGAGGTGTTTAGGAGAGATGGCAGTGGAGGTTGTAACCAGATTGTTTAATGGAATCTTGAAAAGTGAGAGGATGCCTAAGGAGTGGAGAAGAAGTGAACTGGTACCAATTTTTAAGAATAAGGGGGATGTGCAGAGTTGTAGTAATTACAGGGGGATATAATTGGTGAGCCAGAGCATGAAGTTATGGGAAAGAATAGTGGAAGCTAAGTTAAAAAGGGAGGTGATGATTAGTGAGCAGCAGTATGGTTTTATGCCAGGAAAGAGTACCAAAGATGCAATGTTTGCTCTGAGGCTGTTAATGGAGAAGTATAGAGAAAGCCAAAAGGAGTTGCATTTCGTCTTTGTGGACCTGGAGAAAGCATATGACAGGGTGCCTCAAGAGGTGAAAAAGAGAGTGCAGGCAGAATGGAGAAGAGTGTTGGGAGGAATTTGTGACAGATGGGTGAAGCAAGAGTGAAAGGGAAGGCCTACAGGACGGTAGTGAGACCAGCTATGTTATATAATGTGGCACTTGGTGCCATGGCCCACCTGCCAAGTTGTTTTGCCTGCCTAAGGAAAAGTCATCCCAGATGGAGGATCGCAGGAATCGTGGGAAAGAGGGGTCCTTTCATCGGATTGGCTGGCCCAACACTGTTTTCAGCCGTGGAATGGCCAAATGGGGGAGGCAGCTTGAAGGATGAGGTCTCCAGGACTCTACACAAATCCAAATCTTATTATGGGATATATCATCTACTGTTAAATTCTGCTCTGTACTTCTAAAATTTATATTTTTTATTTCTTACTATATTGAGGAATTGTTCTGTTCTGTGTACTGCATTGTATTGTATTGACCCCCTTCTTTTGACACCCACTGCATGCCCAACCTACCTGGAAAGGGGTCTCTCTTTGAACTGCCTTTCCCAAGGTTTCTTCCATTTTTTCCCTACAAGGTTTTTTTGGGAGTTTTTCCTTGTCTTCTTAGAGAGTCAAGGCTGGGGGGCTGTCAAGAGGCAGGGCCTGTTAAAGCCCATTGCGACACTTCCTGTGTGATTATGGGCTATACAAAAATAAACTGTATTGTATTGTATTGTATATGGGTTGGAGACGGTGGCACTGACCAGAAAGCAGGAGACAGAGCTGGAGGTGGCAGAGTTAAAGATGCTAAGATTTGCACTGGGTGTGACGAGGATGGACAGGATTAGGAACAAAAACTTGCTGGTTTAGGACTTTCACAATCTGCCACTGGATCAAAGATTTTCTGGCTAACTGCCCTCAGATGGCTAGATTAGGCCCCTTACACTCAACACCAGTGCCTTACAAGGCTGTATGTTGAGCCCTCTTCTATATGTATTCTATACTTTTGACTGTGTACCCTCTCATTCTACCAACACCATCATTTAGTATGTGGATGATATGACTGTGATTCGACTTGTTTCAGGAAGCAATGAGACAGCCTATAGGGATGAGGTCCAAAAACTGACTGCATGGTGCACTGAGAACAACCTTGTCCTGAACTCTGCCAAAACAAAGGAACGTACAATAGAGTTCCAGAGGCAGAATACAAACCACAACCCAATATACGTTAAGGGAGATTGTGTGGAAAGAGTTCCTGCCTTCAAGTTTCTGGGTATACACATTGCAGAAGATCTCTCCTGGTCCATAAACACTACCGTGGCAGCCAAAAAGGCACAGCATAGACTACTTCATGTGGATCCTCAGAAAAAAAACTACCTGAAGGAGAAGCTGTTGGTGTTCGTTTGCTGATGATCCATTGAGAATATGCTTTCATACTACATTTCTTTGTGGTATGCCAGAAGCTCATTGCTAGACAAGAGAGTCCTTCAGAGGACCATAAACTTTGCCCACAAAATTATTAGCTGTACACTACCCTCTTTGGAGGAACTCTTCAGCTACCGCTTCCTCAACAGAGCAGTCACCTTCCCACCATGGATATCACCTGTTGGAGTTGGTGCCCTCTAGTATGCAGTTCAGGTCCATCCAATCGCAGAGAAACAGATTTAAGAACAGCCATACGAGAACTGAATATTACTAAACACTTACAATGAGTGATATATAACAATATCATAACAGTCACTCTTGCACTACAAGTACATGTTTACTTTCTTTCAAAGTTATATTTATCTATTTCTATTATTGCATTCAATTCACATGTGCATTATACATGAGTGCAATATTTAGTTATTCTGTTGTGTGGTATTATATTGTATTGTATTATAATTTAATTATGTCCATTATATGTGAACACACCTTTAGGATTGCTGAAATTTCATTGTACTAATTGCAATGACAATAAAAAGGAATCTGGACTGGAAAGCAGCTGTTTTATGTCCACCATGTTGGAATATGGCTGTCTTTTGTGAAGGATGACCAATCAAAGAATGAGACGTTGTAATGATCAAGATCCAATCAGGGAAAGGTCACATAGTAAGCACAAACAAATCAGAGTCTGCTTTTCCGAAAATGTATATTCTCGCCTGTCCAACACTGATATGCCAAGCTGCCATTTCCAGAATATACACTGCTGCAGAGCATTTTAAAAAGTCTCCATTTTCTGGGGTAGTATGGACGAATGGTCAACATGGAGACTAATGTGTACATTTTAAACAAAAACGTAGTGGTGTGGACATAGCAAAAATAAGTAGTTAATGGTGGAGAATCTTAACAAGCGAGACAACTAACAACAGGCATAAAAATGCTGCTTGAGAAACAAGTGCTTCAATAGTCCGATAGGCTTCTCAATAGGAGATCAGGTTCAAACCAAAACCTGCAGCCATTGTGGCCCTCCAGGACTGAATCTGCAGACCCCAGCTCTAGTCTGTAGCTCGGGGTACTCAATTATGGTCCTGGAGGTCCGCTGACTATCATTCTCACCAGTTTCATGATTTGATGCCAGGCCTAACAAATAATGAAACTTGCAGTTTAATTGTACGGCTTGTTTGCGATTTCATTCTTCCAAGACAAAAATTAAATATTTTTTGTTTTCTGATAACTTTATCCATATGCTTTGTGGTCTTTCCCTTCTCTGTCATTTATTTGAAAACATTTTATTAACACAGACACTTCATGAAGCATACACACAGGTTTAAATAGAAGCACGTTAGCCATAGAGCCGTTGGCTCCTTTTTCATTTGGAACTCATTATTAAAGGATGGCTGGTTAAGAAAACAGGCAACAGTTAAAACCAAAATGCAGCAGTTTAAAACTAAAAAGCGCAATTTAGGATTCTGAATTGTTACTAAAACTAATCCCAAAAAAGTGATTGCATTATTAGTAAATAAACAGGTTCTAATTAAAGTGAAAACCTGTAGCCACAGTGGACCTCCATTACCGTAACTGAGTACCCCTGCTGTAGGCAGTGCAGGTTTTTATGTGCATATGTGGTTATGTATTTGCATTTATATACTGTATTGTTATGTGCACATTCTAATGTGGCTTTTTTTCTTAGACCTTATTTCTTTTTAATATATTCTGTATTTCTATTTCTTTAAATGGTATCACAAATACCCACAACCCAAGAATTTCATCGTAGAGTGGGAGAATGTAACTATTTTCTGTGTCTAGGACTCTAAAGAACTTGTCTTATTTTTAACTGCGTCCAAACTGAAAATTATTTTATTACATTGAAATTATCCCCACAGACAATTTCAACAATTGACAATGAACAAAAAACATGGTCTGCACATACAACTGACTGTTTATATGAGATAGACACATCGGGTGCACTCGTGTGGTGTCCAGACTGTAATCTTTTTGATGTTGTGGAAAAGCACAGGATAAGTCATTTCTACAGAAGAAATTACACATAAAAGGAAAAAAAAAAACACGACAGTGTTAAAGGAAAAGCTTGTGACGACTTCCTGAGCAGCCATCCTTCTAACAGTGGCTTTCCACACCTTTAAATGTGAGATGTAGGCTCTTGGCATGAGTCCTCCAGCCAAGAGGAAGTAACACTTCCTTTGTAGTGGTCTGAACAGCCCACTTTGATCTGTGGCGTCACTTCAGAGAGCCCCGTTCTGTATGGCACAGGGGTCTGACACCCTCATCTCTGATCATGAAGATGACAAAGGTCACACTTCACATTTGTCAAGGGAAGGAGGAAACACTTAACAGACGGGTTGAATCACAGAAAACAACATACTTTTTGTATTATTTGCATCTCAATTAACTAGAAAGTATAACTTATGCCTAGCTCTATGACCCCACGAAAAGGAAAAGCGGTTTTAAATCTCTGAATACTTCACCCTGGTGCACATGGTGGAGAAAGTTCTTAAAGGAACACTCCACCCAAAAATATTTATATATATATATATATATATATATATATATATATATATATATATATATACATACACACAGTCGACCCTTGATATACGACTGTCCTGACATGCGAACAACTTGCTTTACAACCAAAATTTTTGTTTTGAATTATGACCAACATCTTGCGTTACAACCCGAATGCGGTCACATGTATCCGCTTGTGCGATTGTAAACAAACAGCTGAGAGTGTTTGTAAGCGTCAGTCGGAACCCAGATACATGTGTTTGTGGACGTAATTTCGGTCAGTGCAGTGATTTATATAATTTATTTTGATAATTGCTAAGGAAGTGAAAGTAACGAAGGTAAAGAAAGCGATCACAATCGAAACGAAGAAGGAAATTATGTGGAAATATGAGAGTGGCGTTCGTGTGACCGATCTCGCTAATATGTACAGCATGTCGAAATCCACCATCTCGACAATTTTATAAAGAAAAGATTTGTATAAGGAAACTCCTTCCAAACAATAACCACCTTCCATTTCATTCTCCTCCTCCTCCCTTCCTGCAAGCCAAAGATGTCAACTTAAATGGTGAGTACAGTATGAAATGGTTGTTTCTGGTAGGCTAGGCACTTTTTCTAATGTACTAACCAAAAAGTTATAAAAACTATTGGTGTTTTTGGTAAATTATGCACATTATACAACCCTTTTATATTAAAAAAAGTTAAGTAAGTGTTGTTGTGGGAGGTTCGGAACACATTAAGGGCATTTCCATTATTTCTTATGGGAAAAATAGTCTTGACTTACAACCCACTTGAGTTACAACCAGCCCTCGCGAATGAATTAAGTTCGTAAGTCAAGGGTCCACTGTATATATATATTTTCTTTTTGTTTCTCCGACTTCCCAGCCATATGATCCTATCATTATACACATCTTTAGAGACTTCCAATATGCAATTTTATATACATACACACACATATATATATATATATATATATATATATATATATATTATACACACACACACACACACAGTACTGTGCAAAAGGTTTAGGCAGGTGTGAAAAAATGCTGTAAACAAAGAATGCTTTCAAAAATGGAAGTGTTAATCATTTATTTTCATCAATCAACAAAATGCAGTGAATGAACAAAAGAGAAATCTAAATCAAATCAATATTTGGTGTGACCACCCTTTGCCTTCAAAACAGCATCAATTCTTCTAGGTACACTTGCACACAGTTTTTGAAGGAACTAAGCACATATCTTCTGTGGATGTAGGCTTCCCCACATCCTTCTGTCTCTTCATGTAATCCCAGATACACTCGATGATGTTGAGATCAGGGCTCTGTGGGGGCCATACCATCACTTCCAGGACTTCTTGTTGTTCTTTATGCTGAAGATAGTTCTTAATGACTTTGGCTGTATGTTTGGGGTCGTTGTCCTGCTGCAGAATAAATTTGGGGCCAATCATACGCCTCCCTGATGGTATTGCATGATGGATAAGTATCTGCCTGTATTTCTCAGCATTGAGAACACCATTAATCCTGACCAAATCTCCAACTCCATTTGCAGAAATGCAGCCCCAAACGTTCAAGGAACCTCCACCATGTTTCACTGTTGCCTGCAGACACTCATTATTGTACCGCTCTCCAGTTCTTCGATGAACAAACTGCCTTCTGCTACAGCCAAATATTTCAAATTTTGACTCATCAGTCCAGAGCACCTGCTGCCATTTTTCTGCACCCCAGTTCCTATGTTTTCATGCATACTTGAGTCGCTTGGCCTTGTTTCTACATCGGAGGTATGGTTTTTTGGCTGCAACTCTTCCATGAAGACCACTTCTGGCCAGACTTCTCCAGACAGTAGATTGGTGTACCTGGGTCCCACTGGTTTCTGCCAGTTATGAGTTGATGGAACTGCTGGACATCTTCCGATTTCGAAGGGTAATAAGCTTGATGTGTCTTTCATCTGCTGCACTAAGTTTCCTTGGCCAACCACTGCGTCTACGATCCTCAGCGTTGCCTGTTTCTTTGTGCTTCTTCAAAAGAGCTTGAACAGCACATCTTGAAACCCTAGTCTGCTTTGATATCACCCAGTTTTAAGCCTCCTACACAGCTGTTTCTCTTTCAGTTAACGACTGTTTTTCAACCTACGTGTGACATTGATGATCATTAGCACCTGTTTGGTATAATTGGTTGATCAAACCCCTGACTAGAATCCTACAAAATCCCTGACTTTGTGCAAGGGTACCTATAAGAATTGATGCTGGTTTGAAGGCAAAAGGTAGTAACACCAAATATTGATTTGATTTAGATTTTTCTTTTGTTCGCTCACTTTGCATTTTGTAAATTTATAACAATAAACAATCATTATTTATATTTCTGAAAGCATTCTTTGTTTACAGCATTTTTTCACACCTGCCTAAAACTTTTGCACAGTACTGTATATAAATAAATGTATAAATAAAATGTGTGTGTGGGTGTAAGCTTGTATTGATGTTTTTTTGTTACTTATTCATTATTCTTATCTAATTTTAATTTGCTTTTCTTTTTTAATAACTATTTCTATGACATCTTCTGAAGCACTTTAAGTTACATCCTGTGTATAAAAATGTGCTGTAGAAATAAATGTTGTTGTACATCATACTTACCCCATGCAGTCTGTTAACGATGGACAAGAAAACTTCTTAATCTCATGTTTTCATGAGGAATGGAGAGAAGAAGGTTTTATTATATAACTGAAGCCAATAGTAACCAATGCTGGACAGCAGCAAAGATGTGCATAATATCCATGGAAAAAAAAGAAAAAATGTGCAAAGTACATGCATTTTTAGTTAAAATTCTATTAATACCTTCTTCTGGAAAACTCATAAAAGAAAATAGGAAAGGCACCTTCCCATAATACTGTGCATTGTTCAAAAGGATATTTAACCAGTGAATGAGGGAGAGAGGCAAATCTTCAATTAAAACACACAGTACCATGGGAACATGCCTTTCCCATTTATCTTTAACACTGAGTTTTCTAGAAGTGAGTATGTGAGCCAATATTAATTAAGAAATGGAGGTCATTTAATAAAACATCCTCCAGCAAGGGAAGGAATACCTATCCAGTACTTTGTCAAGACCATGCCTCAAGTAACTTGTACTTCTAGCCCAGTCTTCAGGTGTGGCCAGAGAAAAACAAGACGGATAGATAGTAAGTCTGCATATCCTGTTTAGGCAAAAAATTAAATTGTTGCTGTACTGAAAGCTAATGAAATATCAAAATGGATAAGAACAGAGGAGAGAGAAGCAGCTCAAACAGATCTAAGAGAATTTGTGACTGAATGCAGTGCAGTCTCAAATAGAGTGACCCTTGCAGAATGTAAATTGAATTGGATGTAGTAGATTATCATCAGGAATAAAAAAGGAATTGTTTGTGAACTATGCTTTCTAGTGTCTTGGATGGGAATGTCAGGATGAAGACAGCATGGTAATTCTCAATAGTAGATAGGTTGAAAGAAGGTCTGTTGAGAAGAGGGATAACATGAGACTTCTAGAAATCACTAGGGGAGATCCTAGAAGTTAGTGAGGCATTAAAAAAAGATAAGAGATATAGAGGATCTAGGAAGGAGAGATGGACTGAAGAAGATGTGAAGGAATGGGGTCCAGTGTACATGTGGTGCATCTGTGGTTACACAGCAGGTCAGAAAGGTCAGTAATTTACAAGAGAGAGGGAGGAAAGTGAAGAACCACACAAAGGTGAGTCAAGGATGTTTATGAAGGGTTAGAACTGTTTTTGGATGCTGATGACTTTGAAAGTGAAGGTATGATCGTTTGGAAAAGTAAGATGACTTAAGAGAGACTTAAAGGTTGAAAAGAGGTGGCAACCATTTCTTTCAGCACATGCAAACAGCTTTTGAAAGAGGTAATTTTCTTTGAAGATAGCAGAGATGGAAAACAAGACAGAATGGTACTTTATCCAGAATGGATGTTTGTTTCTTCTTATGCCAAGTACTTTCACACAGTTCCCTGTGACTAAAATTGAGACTGGAAGATAACCAGGGCTGGGAAGGATAGATACAAGCGGGGTGAGGCATCAGAGGATTGTGGACATCGAGAGAAGAGAAGGAAGAATAAAAAATGAGTGCTTTGCAAAGACCAGTGAAAGCAAGGCAGAAGGAAGAAGTAGGACATCGAGAAGAAAGATTGCATTAAGATAGCTGAAGGTGAAGGGAAGGATGGGGAGAAGGTAAAAACAGAAAAGGAAATGAAAATATCACTGAGGGAATCATGGATGGGTAGGGAGGAGAAGTTGTACGTAAAAATGTTATCAAGTTGATAAACTACCAAATGAGCAGGATGGAGACAAAATTAAGAAAGAGGGGAAAAGAGAGAGGCAGGGAAACTAGATGAGATAGGAGAGTTGAAATCTCCTAGAAGGATAACAGGATCTGAGGATAGGGATACTGAAGAGAAAAACAAATCAAGTTCATTGAGACAATTCACCTGTGGACCTGAAGAGCTATAGATCACAATGAGAAGCAGGCTGTAAGGGAAGGTTACTTGAACAGCATTTAATTCAAAAGACTAAAATGAGAAAGTGCTAAGATGATTAGAACTGTAATCATCCAGCTAGGAAACAAGAGAAGTCCAGTATCACAGCAAGTCCAAAGGCACATGTAGTATGAGAAAATCTGAAACAGGAGGAAGGCGCAGAAGGAGTTGCATGAAATGGTCCACGGTTCTGTCATAGTTTGGAAGTCCAAGAGAAAGACAGCTATAGGCAATGATGAAATCAGCCTTGATGCAAGCTAAGTGGCAGTTCCAGTTCCTCTTAATGAAAGAGGAAGAGAAACCAGGTTAGAAGGAATGGAAACCCATCAGTGTGGGAGGCAGACACGGTAGCAGAAAGAAATAATGAGTTATGGGAGGAATACATAGCTGGAAAAACAAATGTCAGTGATAAGCAAGATCAGTAGATAAGATGGATGTGAATAAGAATTGCTACTTCACTTGAATAATCAATAGGCAACTGATAGTTACTTATGTCAGAAGGGTATTGATTAGCACTAGAGTACTATGTGACCAATAAAGAAAATTGTTTAATAAACAGATTGTAGTAGTTGTTTTTCAACAGCTCCTTAAATACCTAGTTTACTCTACTCCCTACTAGCCTCACTTAGCAGCTCTTCACCAATACCAAGCAACAACCAGAGAAAACTAAGCACCTTGATTTTCCCTGAATCGGTCATCAAAAGTAACAAGCAGTAATACTGCAATAACAACAAATGCCCAATCTCTAACCAATTCTCTGTCAATGCACTGCATGAACTTCACTTTTGATCATTGTTTCTACATCTGTGGAAAATTCAATTGACTGGACATAAGGAAATGTACACAACTGTCTATAACAAGTGTCACAGTTGACAGTGTGTATCAGAGCTAAAACCAGGCCATAAGGTCAAAGGAACTGCCAGAGACAAATTTATTCAAGGAACAGATCTTGGGCTACAAAAACATTTCTGCAGCATTGAAGGTTCCCAACAGTACAGTAATAATTTTAATAATACAGTAGTCTCCATAATATTTAAATTGAAGAAGTTTGGAACAACCACTAATGCTAGAACTGGGAGAGAAGGGTTTTTGTAAAAAAAAAGTGACCAAGAAAGCAATGGTCTGAGCTCCAGAAAACCTGTGGAAATGGGTGATACTTCCAGGACAACCATAATAATTCTTTGCATTTATATAGTGCTTTTCTCACTACTCAAAGCGCTCAGCAATTGCAGGTTAAGGGCCTTGCTCAAGGGCCCAACAGAGCAGAGTCCCTATTGGCATTTACGGGATTCGAACCGGCAACACTGTAATACTCTAACTGATCTGGGCCAGACATGAGCCTGTTCTAAGTTTAAAAAGATAAAAACGTGAATGCCTTCTTGGATTTTGGAAAATGGCATCCAATGACTCTAAAACTCTGAGAAACAAGATTTTCTAGTCTGATGACATCTCCTGTGCAGTACCATTCCAATGGAGGGGCATGGTGTAGGCTCGTTTTCCAGTACAGTAATCCCTCGCTACTTCGCGGTTCACTTTTCGCGGATTCACGACTTCGCGGATTTTATATGTAAGCATATCTAAATACATAACGCGGATTTTTCGCTGCTTCGCGGGTTTTTGCGGACAATGGGTCTTTTTACTTGCTTCCTCAGTTGGTTTGCCCAGTTGATTTCATACAAGAGATGCTATTGGCGGATGGCTGAGAAGCTACCCAATCAGAGCACGCAGTTAAGTTCCTGTGTGCTGCTGATTGGCTCAGCGACGGAGTGTTGCATTAACCAGGAAGTCTCATCTCACTCATTCATCATTAACGTACTAATGCTTCAGGGGCCGTGTCCAAGCACCAACAGAAGATGCAAATGATTGCAGAAAAGGTAAAAGTTTTGGATATGTTGAAGGAAGGGAACAGCTACACCGCTGCAGGACATTGATTCTCTTTATTTAAAAAGGAGGAAAAGCATATAAGATCTACGGCCGCAGTGTCCTTTAACCAGGGTGCAAAACGAGTTGCAAGTGGACGTGATAAGGCAGTAGTCTGGATGGAATCTGCTTTAGGAATCTTTGCAACAAGGTCGACGACGTCATGACCGCCTACAAGCTGCTACGTGTACTTCACTATACAGTGAGTGTAAACTTATCTACCGATTTCATATTGCTTAGCAGTTGTCCCTGTTTTTAATAGAGTAAATGGTGGGTTGTAAACAATACAGGGAGGGTTTAAAAACGTCCAAATACACGTTAAATAATTAAATAAATATAGTGTCCCTACTTCGCGGAAATTCAGTTATCATGGTCGGCCTTGGAACCTATCTCCCGCGATAAGTGAGGGATTACTGTAGCAGGGACTGAGAGACTAGTCAGGGTCAAGGGATAGCTAAACAGAACAAAGAACAGAGATAACCTTAATGAAAACACCCTGGACCACTGACTGGTCAGGAGGTCCACCTTCCAACAGGACAGTGGCCCTAAGAACTAAGCACAGACAAAACAGGAGTGGCGAAGGGCCAACTCTGTGAATGTTCTTGAGTGGCCCAGACTTGAACTCAACAGAACATCTCTAGACAGACCTGGAAATAGCTGTCCGGCGATGGTCTCCATCCAGCCTGACAGAGCTTGGGAGGATCTGCCGAGAAGAATGGCAGAAAAACAACCCTAAATTCAGGTGTGTGAAGTTTGGTTCGCCATACTCAAACACACAAAGCTGTAATGGCTGCCATATTTATGTCCACAGGATAGTTTTTTTTTTTTTTTTTAGTAAATTTCTAACATACTGTTTTTGCTCTGTCATTCTTGGGTATTGAATGTTGCTTGATGAGGGAAAAAATTAATTTCAATGACTTTAGTAAAAAGCTGAAACAGAATGCGACATCCTAATACTTTCCAAATGTACTGTATACAGTGTATAATACATGCTATTTACAGTATTGCTACTATAATTCCATTTATTTTTACTTGAGCTCCTTTTCTTTTTAAAACTCAAAGACCCATCTGATGTAATAATTAATCTCTCCTTTAAGGCCTTTGCTTTATTTGAAGTTACCTTATCAGCATGTGCATTGCTCTCCAAACCCACCTTAAATATTATTTGTCTAGTCATTAGAACATAAGAAACAAAGGGAGTTTCACAATTGATAGGAGGCCATTGCATCCATGCAGCTCATTTGCTTAGCTAAATGTCCCCAGATCTCCTGCAGATCCTTTGGAAAAGTTGTTGAGGTTACAGCTTCGACTCCAGATTCCGTTATGTGAAGAAGTGCATCACGCTTCCTGTCTTAAATGCACAGAACTGATTTATTTACCAGCTTCTGACTGAAATCCCCAATATTATTATCATTATCTTTTATTACTTGGATTCCACAACTTTACCCTATCAGAATTCCAAAAATCTATTTTTAATGCAGAAATCAACATTTATGCTTGGTGTATATCTCGTGATTCCTCACAAAACAGGGGATGCAATCCCTCCGCGTTACGCACATCCCGCTCACACCAGCGTCTATATCAAAAAGCCATACTTAAATCCAAGCAAGATTTTTGTTCCGGATTTATACAAATTACCTTTCATAAGCCTTATTTAATAAGAAGTGATGCAAAATGACACCTTTTATTAAGTATGATAAAACAATATGCAAGCTTTCAAGGCAGCTTGGCCCCCTTCTTCGGGCCTCGAAAGCTTGCATATTGTAATCTGTTTATTTAACCAATAAAAGGTGTCATTTTGCTTCACTTCTCATTGCATGCATAATATCTAACATGATACATCACCCTACTACTATAAGAAATATTTAGAAATTTCAGATTATTTCAATACACTTTAAACCTGACTTCTTTAAACATGGTGTGCACAAAGCTTTTCTTATGCTCATATATTCACTGTCATCCTTAGCACGAAGCAGCAAATCCAAGGACGTTAAAAAATAAAGCGCTGATAATTGTCAATTTCAAAAATATTAAATGCTTCTCATGTGCCAGGGTTTCTGACCCTGAAGCTAAACTGAATAACTTTAGGAACAATTAGGTTGCGATTTAGGGGGTACTAACAGTTTTAAGTTGTCTAGCAGCAAGTGACCTAACTCCCACCTCAACGAAAAAGCAAAACTATTATAAAACAGCTAAGATGTGTCAGTATCTCATCCAAATTCTTTTAATATGTTGTCAAGATTTCTGCTTCAACTCAATGATTTGGTAGTTTGTTTGAGACTTCCATTAAGAAGAACTGACTTAATTTTTATACCATGGCCTAAACATCCTTGCAATGGCTTGTTTGGGCCTAGGAGGGTAACACGTTAAACATTGCCCCAGCATGCATATATAATTATAATGTTGTTCACATTTCCAAACCATAGAGATATTTCAAAACATCCCTATTGTAACCCTGATCAAAGTAGCAACACATCAACTGCCATATTCTTTTGTAACTCTAGCCTTGGCAACGAAACAAAGCGTCAGCCGTCACAAACGTGGCCATTCCTACAGATCACAGCAACACCCCACACATTGTGCTAGCTGTCAGTGACGTTCACAGACAATAGTACTGCAACAGCAGGCTAAAAGAAAATGTCAATGTAATTGGGTCAGAACTCCTGCCAGTTAAATACAGGACAAGTGACCTATTTTAACCAGAAGTTGGCATAAGAACTGGATTGAATGGCCTGGCATATTTTAAAAACTGGATTTTTTGTTATTTTTGGAAAATTGAGCTGACATTTTAAGAAGGATGGGTTGCATCCAGCTGGGGATATTTAATTGCATTATTAAAATGTTGCAAAATAAGTGCCTACTAGGGGCACCATCCAGCATGCTGCTTAGTGGTGGTAAGTTGCAGGTCATATATGGTCTCAAATTTTCTTTCCTCTGATTGGGGCTTTATGTTTTTGGACAGCTTAATTATTTTTCTAATTAAAATTAAAATAATTTGCAGGCAACTCATAGAAACAATGTTCTCCAGTCTCTTTAATGTTAAACATTATGGCACACAACTGACTTCTGATAATGTATCCCAAAGTTCATACATCTAGGAAATACAGTACTTGTAATTAATGACATCACAAGAAGTAAAATCGGGAGTGGTCTCCCCAGGACTTTCTCGTATACTCAGATATGGGGATGGATATTTGAGGAGTAAATCGCAAGACAGAACCATCAACAACAAATCAAATTAATCATATGTTGAACAATTATTATAAAAGTAAAGTAAACTGGACTCTGCAGCTGCATGAAGAAAAGGTAAAGTACCACTTCCGGCTAGCGGAAATAGGTAAAAAACATAGATTTCTATCAACTTTTGGATTAATACTTGTATGCAAAATTTGGCTGACCCAAGTGAAAGCATACTCAAGTTATCATGTTTGCATACACACACAGACAGACGGACAGACAGATACACAGACATAATTCCAGGAAAGGTATTTTCGGACTCAGGAAGGTGTAAAACATTGAGATTCATCAAAATCTCAAATTTTGAATTTTTGGACGATTAAAATACTTTCCCTATACTTTGTATACGAGAAAGCCAGGGAGGTCTAAAACATCGAGATTCATCAAAATCTCGACATTGAAGTTTTAGACGATTACAATACTTTCCATATACTTCATACAAGTCAAGTCAAGCTGGGGAGCATGCACTGGTACAGTGCTTTGCTGCACCCACTACATGACAAAACAACTCGGGATCCCGGTTGGCAACCCCCCAGGCAGACACGCGGTCCAGTCCCACCCTCCGGAAATGACCCTTTATCTGCCGCAGCCAGATGTTACGTGGGCGACCCCTTGGCCTGGTCCAGCCAGTCAGGACCCCAACAATGAGGATCTTACGTGCCGGATTACCCTCATGGAAACGCGCCACATGGCCGTAGTGCCGTAACTGACACTCCCTCACAATGCAGGTAATGTGCCTCATTCGGGACTCCGCTCATTCGACACAAAGTCAAACCAACGGTACCCAAGGATTTTCCGGAGAGAGACAGTACCAAAGGAGTCCAGTCTTCGTCTCAGGTCACGGGATAGCGTCCATGTCTCGCAACCATATAGTAAGCACCAGGAATCTAAAGGCTTGAACCTTTGTCCTTTTGCATAGATATTGGGAGCGCCACACACCCCTTTCCAATGACCTCATGACCCCCCTCCCCCCCATGCGCTCCCAATCCGTCTACTAACTTCATAGAAAGTCACCAGAGACATGAATGTCACTGCCAAGATAAGTTAACTTCTCAATAAGGTCGACATTCTCTCCACAAACACACACATTGTTGATGGCTGTGCCCAAGAGGTCATTAAAGGCCTGGATCTTGGTTTCTATCCAGGTCACTTGCAAGCCCAGACACTCAAACTCCTTGCTCAGTCTCTCGAGCGTCCTGATCAGAGCCTCCATTGACTCCACGAAGATCACAGCATCGTCAGCAAAGTCAAGATCCGTGAACCTTTCTTCATCAACAGATGCCCCACAGCTACTGGACCCCACAACCTTGCTCAACACCCAGTCCATACAAGCATTGAATAGAGTAGGAGCAAGAACACACCCCTGACAAACCCCAGAATCAACTGGGAAAAACGCAGAGGTTCTGCCTCCACTCTGCACAGCACTCACAGTACCAGTGTACAGGCCGGCCATGATATCCAGCAACCTCGAGGGGATCCCGTAAACCAAACCCTCAGGATGTCCAACAGGGCTGCTCAAGTCAAATGCTCTACAAAAATCGACAAAGGCTGCAAAGAAGCTCTGCCAATATTCGCGTTTGCGCTCCATGAGAACCCTCAGTGCCAGGATGCGGTTGATGGTAGACTTCTTAGGCGTAAAACCAGACTGCTCTGGTCGCTGGTAGGTTAGGAAGTGATCATGGATCCTATTGAGGACGACTCTAGCAAGGACCTTACCCGGCACCGACAGCAGTGTTATCCCCCTGTAGTTGCCCCAATCCAGGCGATCACCCTTCCCTTTCCAGATAGGGACGACAAGTCCCGTTTTCCAGTCAGTTGGGATGATGCCAGTCTCCCAAATGGAAGAAAAGATTGCTTGCAATTCCAAGAGGACAGCCTTACCACCAGCCCAGAGAAGTTCACCCTGTGCAATCTCAGTGAGATTGGGTCGTTCACAGCTAATTGGAGGATCAGCCTCAAGAACCGTGAACTCAGAGATATCCAACGTCCTAGCCAGAGGATCAGCTTTGAACAACTGCTCAAAATAGCAAGCCCAGCGGGTCACAGCTGCAGTGTCATCCGTAAGGACCTTTCCATCAGCCGCCCTGACTGTGACTCTCCGAGGAACAGATTCAGATGTGCGTAATGCTTCGATTCCTCTGTAAGCAGGACGTGGGTTGCTAGACTACAGATGGTGTGTCACTTGCTTACAGATTCTTCTAACAAACGCCTCTTTATCTGCCCTCAGAGCCCTTGCAGCCATCCTTCACAGTTCCCGGTACAGACCAGAATTGCCATTGAGCCGTGCACTGTGACTCCTGTCGATGATATCCAGGGTGCCCTGTGAGATGAAACGCCTCCTTCTGAGAACACCGGTAACAACAACACAACCCTCAGCAACCTTCAGGGTCTTGTGATGTGGGAGACCTTCTGTGACATTAGGATCAGCAGTCATACCCAAATCTGCAAGTTTCTCACACAAACTGCGTGCAAACTCATTAGAAACAGCCTGGTCTTGGAGTCTGACCAAGTCCAGGCTCATTTTCCAAGTAGGTGGTAACCTACTGGACCTAAGCTGGATCCTAAGAGTAGCAACAACAAGTCTGGTCAGAATTCACAAACTGGGCACTTCTGTAGACCCTGCAGTTTTGCAAGAGCCTCCAGCATCTGCCCACGAGGATGTGATTGATTTCCTTCACCGCACCACCAGTACTGGAGTAACAAGTCCAGCGATGCAGTTTTGGGTGCTGGAACCAGGATCCAGTGATTCACAGCCCCTGACCAAGGAACATGGAGCCACTTTCACCATGGTCACCAGACCCATGGGAACCGAGACAATCCTCATAGTTAGCCCTGTAAGTGCCAGTGGCTGCATTGAAGTCACCCATGACCAGAAGAGTGTCACCTCGTGGGCACCCATCAACCACCGAGCAAAGCTGCGAATAAAATGTCTTCCTCACCGAGACATCACTCACTGCGGTGGAAGCATACACTGAGACAACAGACAAGGCACCCAGGGAATGCCGTAATCTGAGTCTCATAATACGCTTGTTGACATCATTCATAAATTTAATGCATCTGATTGTAATTAACCTGTAACAATATAATGGTCCACAGAATGGTCAAACTATTCCAAATACCATAACTGCTTTAGCGTTGTTACTCTCACTGCACCTTCTTCTTCTGTCAGCTGCTCCCGTTAGGGGTTGCCACAGTGGATCATCTTTTTTCATATTACTCTCACTGCACCACTCGGAGTATTTATATCACTGTATCTGAGTATGAATCACAGTTCTACAGCGATTGGAAAGAGAATTATCAGTATACAGCATCAACCACTCGCTTCCTCAGCCATTCGCTATTTGAACTGCTCTCATCCTACCAACGCTTCACAGCCTTTCCTGTTTGGACCTCGCGGTTCACAAACAGTTTCATCCCAACTCTAAACGCACTCAATCAGTCCATCAAGTGCTCCTTGTAGAACTGTTTGTACTTGCCGTGAGGTAATTGCACTTATAATACAGTTATAATATTGCACAACCTGAGCCACTTTATAAAGCCTGTATTTACATATGATGACGATATCATTTTTAAGATGAAATGCAGCAAAATATGTTGATATACAGATACAACTTTAACTTTAACTACACGGTGCTACAGCGCTAGCGAGCTTGAGCTTCGTTCACGGTTTGTTCCTGCCTCGTGCTGTATTCATGCTGTGGCTGGCACGACACTGGAAGGATAGATGGATAGAATAATTAAACATTACGAAGATATTTCGATGTTCCTTAAAAGTTTTGAAGAATCGGCGTTCTAAGCTTACAGATGGCTTAACGTCTATTACAGAGCCGATTGTGTGGCGATTGGGTATTTGGAGAAAGAAAAGTAAGGACAGGAATTGGGGGTTAGTACGTTTGAAAGAGACAGCACTTCTGTAATAAAGCATTTCATTGAAGTTCACACATGGCGCAGCAAGCCTCTTGCTGTAAGACATGAACAATCACTGCGCCACCGTGTTCCCATGTTTAATAACATGCTTTAACTTATATCATCATGAAAATATCACGTATACTTCTCAGTATTTTAATTACTCAGAGAGCTGTAATATTACGAATGTAATGGATTGTGTGTCCTGTCGGAGGAAGAGCACGTAGTGATTCAAGCACATACAGCACATATAAGATCAAATACACAACAAAGCATTTAATGTGCTACTTTAGTTACGATGAGATTTGAGAAACTAGTAAATTAAACGATTTTAAGATGAAGTTTATGATGCTCTACTTTAATAACAAAATAAACTACGTGATTAAAGTGGAAATTTCGAGATTAAAGTTGACATTTCGTGCTTTTTTCACACTGTGTGCCTTTTTTTTTTTCCCACTGTACCCTAACAAGCTTTCATATGACACTCAGACGGTGGGCTACGACTCGCCTTTTCACGCTGATTTTGATATCTGACAACTTCTTTTTTATTTCAGGCACTGTGAGAGTGTGAACTTGAGCTTTTGAGTTTCTTCGACACGCTATGTCACTCGATCAACTTCCTTTTGTTGCTTATATAACTGTTTAAACCAACAAATAATACATTTTTCTTTGCCTCCATTTGGTATTCGCTGAAATTCTTCCATTTTTCCTAGTACTTTTGCCATTACCTTTTCACAGAATGCTGGGCTTAAGGGCTATTTATATTGATTTGCATATTCAAAGAGGCGTAATTCTGGGAGGAGTTGGGGCGGGACAGCAAGCGCGTGCACGTGCGTTTATTTCCACGCTGAGCGGGACTTATGTAGCGGAGGAACGTGGAAGTTGGCGAACGCACAGATTCCTGCATCTGGATTTTTCTGTGCGTAAGCACATTTCGGCTTTTGTGCTTACGTCATGTTATAGTGCGAATTCTATGCACGGCGTTATGCATGAGGCCCCTGGACTGCAAGCAGGCCATTTTGGCCCCCGGCCTCTTTTACTATGGAGCAATGCTGTTGTAATAAGTGTAAAATGTGGTTTGGCATTGTCTTGCAGAAATAAGCAAGGCCTTCCCTGAAAAAGATGGCATCTAGATGGCACTATTTATATATGTTGCTTCAAAACCTGTATATATCATTCAGCATTAATGGTGAATTACCAGATGTGCAAGCTACCTGTGCCATGTGCACTAATGCACCCCCATACCTTTATGCTGGCTTCTGAACTGTGTGCTGATAACAAGCCAAATGGTCCTTCTCTTTAGATTGGAGGACAAGACATCCATGGTATACAAAGGGAATTTGAAACTTTGATTCATCAGACCAAAGGGCATGACCTCTGGCCCAATGTTTCTGGGTCAAGTACAGGTAAAGTAGAAACCATATATAAACACGGTAGAGTTTTAATTTGCATTTGTGGACGCAGCGGCAACCTGTGTTAATCGACAATGGTTTTCCGAAGCATTCCTGAGCTCATACAGTGATTTCCACTACAGAATCAGGTCTGTTTTTACTGGCCATTCAGTACTGGTTTTTGGTCTTGCCCCTTTGTACAGAATTCTCAGTACTCTCTGAATCTTTTACTGATTTTATGTAGTGTAGATGATGAAATCCCCAAATTCTATGCAATTTTATGTTGCACTATTTACGCATGCAGTCTTTCTCAGAGCGGTAAACCTGTTGCCATCTTTAATTCAGAGAGATTCTGCCTCTCTGGGATGCTCTTTTATTACCCAATCATGTTACTGACCTGTTACCAATTAACCTAATTATTTATTGTATGTTCCACCAGGTGTTTTGTTTTTAGCATTACATTACATTTCCAGTCTTCTGTTGCCCCATCATGCTGCTGGCATCAAATTCAAAATGAGCATATATTTTTCAAAAAACAAAATTTTAATTTCAATATTTATATAAACTTTGTACTATTTTCAATTAAAAATAGCTTTTACATAAATTATTCATTATTTCTAATAGGAATGTAACAAAGAATGTCCAGATTTAAGGCATGTTAAAATAATTTTTCCCTCCCTGTTTTTACTTTAATTGCTCTTCTTTGTTTTTCCCTGTAAGATGAACATTTTTATCAATTTATAAAGATGCCTCCCTTTACTTCTAGTATCCCATAATTTTTGCCACATATCCTATAATTTTTGCTACATACCAAAAAAAATCTCACATTTTTGATGTACTCAATATTACAAGTAGACTGTCATCAAGATGTTTATTAGCTTTCTTAGCCAAAGTCCAAATGTCTAATTTCCTTTAACTTTATACTTTTAGAAGTAAAGGTATCTCAACAAATGGCCACTATAACTGGACAAAGTTCCACGATTCATTTTAAACCCCAAACATAATACTGTATATTGTATACCAATAACCTGAAAGGTATTTTCTTTATAAAAAGCATAAGACTCCAGATTAAAAATAGCAACACCTGTGGTTCCTTTAAAATACCTTTAGATTCATCAGAAAACATTTGCACTAAACCATAATACAATTTGGATAATACATTAATTTACAGTCTCATTTTTAGGGATACCAAAATTACTTACCATTATTAAGGTCACAGTGCCTACATTCTACTAACAGCAGAAGAAAAAAATATCCTGAGTTGCAGATACTGCCACAATAGGACTTATCAGAAAAATCCAAGAAACCCATCCACCCAAACCTAACAATACTTCTCCTCTGATGCACCAAACAATCTCTTAATACAATAGGAACTGAATGTTCAGTATCATGACCTTTCTCTCCTCATCTTTTACTGAAACTGTGACAATCCCAGCCTTTAATTTCACCCTCCACTATGATGTACTGAACAAAGATCCTTATGCTGAAGTCTCTAAAACATATCTGTCTACTTCCTAATATCTATTTTAAATGTAAAAATCAAAAGAAGGAGCAGGCAGTAAATACAACAATGCAAAAAAAGCTTAGCTTCAGTCACTGTGAGTTTCTTAGTTCAGTTAAAGACAGTTTAGGGGTTGCACAGTGTATTTTGGGAACCATTATTCTTAAACAGAGAATTGTTCAGGTTTTAAAATCTTAAAATAATTTAAACAGCTTGAAATAGCTTATTATATATATAGATTATTATAGATATAGCTATTATATATAGATCTATACATATTAATAAAAGGCAAAGCCCTCACTGACTGACTGACTGACTGACTGACTCACTCATCACTAATTCTCGAACTTCCCGTGTAGGTGGAAGGCTGAAATTTGGCAGGCTCATTCCTTACAGCTTACTTACAAAAGTTAGGCAGGTTTCATTTCAAAATTCTACGCGTAATGGTCATAAACTGGAACATATTTTTTGTCCATATACTCTAATGGAGGAGGCGGAGTCACGTATCGCGTCATCACGCCTCCTACGTAATCACGTGAACTAAAAACAAGGAAGAGATTTACAGCACGAGTCAAACGCGGGAACGAAGGTAAATGACGTTAATTTTTGACTGTCTTTTAATACTGTGTAAGCATACATATTAACACATGTCCAATTAAACGTGTGCATTTACGGGGTGATTTCTCAGGCTTAAAAGCTCGCCTTTTATCAAACGCGGGAACAAAGGTAACTGACGTTGTTCACTGTCTTTTAATACGGTGTAACCATACATATTAACACATGCGCAATTAAACGTGTGCATTTACGGGGTGATTTCTCAGGCTTAAAAGCTCGCCTTTTACTAAAAAGGTAAATGCAAAACTATTTTCAATCATTCTATGATCTGCTTCTCACAACTGAAGGCACCGTGGCTGATGTTACGTCACTTGCTGTCCAACCATAAGCGTTACCTGGTAGGCAACCGGACACTCTCTTCACTCCCTTTCGGGAATCGAACCTCTGAGGTTTTCTTTTGTTCTTAATTAAAATTTAAAAGCAATACTTCACCGCTGCTAAGCCCCTCTAGCGCTGACGTCCCAGGTTCGATTACCGTAAGCAAGTGCAGTGAGTGTGTAATTACATTCATGGCATTCGTAGTCTGATTCACAATCTGATTGTATGGGTGGTTACCTACCAGGTAACGCTTATACTTGGCCACCAAGTCAGGTCGAAGTGATCACTCGAGTAAAGGCAGCTTCACAAAAAAACAGATCCTTAACAAACTGTTATTAGTATATTTTCCCTCAATTTAAAAACGTTTTATTTTCTTCTTAATAAAAATTTAAAAGCGGTACTTCGCCGGTGCGAAGCGCGTGGATTTGACCGACTGACACATACAGACATATTCATGAGTGCAGGTACTTCGGAAAGAAAGCACCGTGTAAACCTAAAGTTTAAATTAAGTTCATAGACCTACAAAAGGTTGCCATTCGAGGCAAGATTGCTTTTCTTCTGTACAACTATACGTTGCATTCTCAAGAGTGTGCTTGCACGGCTTCGGATATATATATATATGTATGTCTATATATAAATATGTAAGCTTATAAGTACTGCCTTACTTCTCTTTAAGAAAGGAAGATGTAATGATACTTGATTTAAACGATTCCATGTCTTCCTGGGTTTGCGTAGCTTATTGTCAATATCTTTACACCTGTTTTTAACACTTATTTACTGAAACGGGCTTTCACGAAAAAAGTTAGGGCTTTGCTACAGGATACACCCTCCACAAGTTAAGCAAGTAAAAATAAAATATATATTTCTGTTTTATTTAAACCTTTTAAGTTCGTATGCATAGCCCCATTTGGCTGTTTAATTTTTTTTCTTCTTTCTTCAGTAATATTTAATCTCCTTAAAGAAAAACAACATATCCATTTTACTTTTTTTGTATCTCTTTAGTAATATTTTAGTGTAAAAGAATAACCAGTATTTAAACCTTTTATGTTACTTTATACATTTATTTTACACAATGTTGAAAAATTAATAAGAAAGCTACATATTTTGGCAGCTGCTGCTTTCATTTTCAATGAAATGAAAAAAGCTCTCCAAGAGAAAACGTCAATGAAGAAGAAACAGTTTGCACTATCTAAAAATCAGAAACCCTCATTTATAAAAGTTTGCTGCAGATGACTTAACTGAAAATAAATGAATAGTTCCTATGTGTATAATACATATTTATCTATTTTACTTATGCCTTTATTCCACCAACTTACAACATCTGAGGTACAATTTGTTACATTACTTTTGTTTTTTGCAGCACAGGCAGGTGAAGTGACTTCCTCAGGGTCACACAGTGGTGTCAGTACCAGGATTTGAACTGACAAGCTCCGGGTTTACTGAAATATTACTGAAGAAAGAAAAAAAACGAAAACGGGCAAATACGGCTATGCATACAGATGTCCATCCGTCCATTATCCAACCTGCCATATCCTAAATACAGGAGCCAATAAGTACATATGTATATATACTGTATATATATATACTGTATATATATATATATATATATATATATACTGTATATATATATATATATATATATATATATACTGTATATATATATATATATATACTGTATATATATATATATATATATATATACTGTATATATATATATATATATATATATATATATATATATATATATGTGAATGTATGTATGTATATATGTATGTCTACATATATATATATATATGTAGATATGTAAATTTGTATATGTATATATATGTTTATGTGGATGTGTATATGTGTATATACGTATGTATATGTAGACATGTATATATATATATATGTATATGTATATATATGTTTATGTGTGTGTGTGTGTGTGTATATTATATATATATATATATATATATATATATATATATATATATATATATATATATATATATAAAAAGACAGCAACACTCATAACAATGACAACACAATTACATTGACAATCATGTTACGTTATTTTTAAAATGTTTCCTTTTTTTTTTTTCATAACCTCTTTAACACACTACTTTTCCGCTGCGAAGCGCGGGTATTTTGCTAGTAGATAAATAAACTATAAAAATTCTCATTAAATTGAAGAAACAAAACAGTATGGTAAACATTTTCATAACAGACGAGCATGCAGAACATCCCTTTGGAAAAGCCAAGCAGCTACAGATAATCTATACTAATAAAAGGCAAAGCCCTCACTGACTCACTGACTGACTGACTCACTCATCACTAATTCTCCAACTTCCCGTGTAGGTAGAAGGCTGAAATTTGGCAGGCTCATTCCTTACAGCTTACTTACAAAAGTTAGGCAGGTTTCATTTCGAAATTCTACGCGTAATGGTCATAACTGGAACCTGTTTTTTGTCCATATATTCTAATGGAGGAGGCGGAGTCACGTATTGCGTCATCACGTATTACGCCTCCTACGTAATCACGTGAACTGAAAACGAGGAAGAGATTTACAGCACAAGTCAAACGCGGGAACGAAGGTAAATGACGTTAATTGTTGACTGTCTTTTAATACTGTGTACTTGTTGAGTGTCTTTTAATACTGTGTAAGCATACATATTAACACATGTGCAATTAAACGTGTGCATTTACGGGGTGATTTCTCAGGCTTAAAAGCTCGCTTTTTATTAAAAAGGTAAATGCAAACTCTTTTCATTCTGAAGGGCACAAACCACGTTAGATTTCAGCCGTTAAACGCGCAAAAATGTCAGTACACCAGATAAATAAGAGCAACATATTATTAGTTGTATTGTATGCTTACAATACATATAGAAATGTGTTAATCGTTAACTAATATTATGGGATGGTGTTTTTCGACTCGCGCCTTGATTTAAACGATTGCATGTCTTGGTGGGTTTGCGTAGCTTATTGTCAATATCTTTACACCTCTTTTTAAGACTTAATTTAAAAAGGTTTTCTTTTCTTCTTAATTAAAATTTAAAAGCAATACTTCACCGCTGCGAAGCCCCTCTAGCGCTGACGTCCGAGATTCGATTACCGTAAGCGAGTGCAGTGAGTGTGTACGCCTGATGAGCCAAGAATAAGGGGGAAAGACGTGTCGCGTACTCTTTGCATTATTTGACAGTAAACTATTTTCATCCATTCTATGATCTGCTTCTCGCAACTGAAGGCACCGTGGCTGATGTTACCTGACTTGCTGGCCAACCATAAGCGTTACCTGGTAGGTAACCACCCACTCACTTCACTCCCTTATGGGAATCGAACCTCGGACGTCAGCGCTAGAGGCGAAGCCCCTAAAATTGCGCCACGGCGTGTGGTTCGTTTATTTGACAACACGTATATCGGGGTAATTACATTCACGGCATTCGTAGTCTGATTCACAATCTGATTGTATGGGTGGTTACCTACCAGGTAACGCTTATGGTTAGCCAGCAAATCAGCTCGAAGTGATCACTCGAGTGAAGTCAGCTTCACAAAAAAACAGATCCTTAACAAACTGTTATTGGTATATTTTCCCTCAATTTTAAAAGGTTTTCTTTTCTTCTTAATAAAAATTTAAAAGCAGTACTTCGCCGGTGCGAAGCGCGGGGATTTGAGCGACTGACGCATACAGACATATTCATGAGTGCAGGTACTTCAGAAAGAAAGCACCGTGTAAACCTAAACTGTAAATTAAGTTCATAGACCTACAAAAGGTTGCCATTGATTTGAGGCAAGATTGCTTTTCTCACGTACAACTATGCGTTGCATTCTTAAGCGTTGCACAGCTTAGTCATATTACAACCTGAGTGCTGAACTGACAACGTCGTATACAAACAGAACTATAACAATTGTAATAAACAAACAAAAAAAAAAAGCAAAGAACCCTTGGATTTAATAAAAAGGCTCCATCCTTGGCGAAGCAAGGAAAAAGAAAGACCTTATATGGCGTTCGTTTATAAAACAGCGGAAAAGCTGTGTTAAGGCTGCTTCACAAAAAAACAGATCCTTAACAAATTGCTATTGGGATATTTTCCCTCAATTTAAAAAGCTTTTCTTCTTAATAAAAATTTAAAAGCAGTACTTTGCGGGGATATATATATATATATAGATAGATAGATATAGATATATATAGATATATAGATAGATAGATATAGATGTATATAGAGATATAGATATATATATAGATATACATATATAGATATAGATATATGTATGTCTATATATATATATATATGTAAGCTTATAAGTACTGCCTTACTTCTCTTTAAGAAAGGAAGATGTAATGATACTTGATTTAAACGATTCCATGTCTTGGTGGGTTTGCGTAGCTTATTGTCAATATCTTTACACCTGTTTTTAAGACTTATTGACTGAAACGGGCTGTCACGAAAAAAGTTAGGGCTTTGCTACAGGATACACCCTCCACAAGTTAAGCAAGTAAAAATAAAACTGTATATTTCTGTTTTATTTAAACCTTTTAAGTTTGTATGCATAGCCCCATTTGGCTGTTTTAGTTTTTTTTTTCTTTCTTCAGTAATATTAAATCTCCTTACAGAAAAAGAACATATGCATTTTACTTTTTTTGTATCTCTTTAGTAATATTTTAGTGTAAAAGGATAACCAGTATTTAAACCTTTTATGTTACTTTATAAAGTTATTTTACACAATGTTGAAAAATTAATAAGAAAGCTACATATTTTGGCAGCTGCTGCTTTAATTTTCAATGAAATGAAAACAGCTCTCCAAGAGAAAACCTCAATGAAGAAGAAACAGTTTGCACTATCTAAAAAGGAGAAACCCTCATTTATAAAGGTTTGCTGCAGATGACTTGACTGAAAATAAATTAATACTTCCTATGTGTATAATACATATTTATCTATTTTACTTATGCCTTTATTCCAGCAACTAGCAACATCTGAGGTACAATTTGTTACATTACTTTTGTTTTTTGCAGCACAGGCAGGTGAAGTGACTTCCTCAGGGTCACACAGTGGTGTCAGTACCAGGATTTGAACTGACAAGCTCCGGGTTTACTGAAATATTACTGAAGAAAGAAAAAAAAGAAAACGGGCAAATAGGGCTATGCATACAAATGTCCATCCGTCCATTATCCAACCCGCTATATCCTAAATACAGGAGCCAATAAGTAGATATGTATATATACAGTATATATATGTGAATGTATGTATGAATATATGTATGTCTATATTTATATGTATATATATGTAGATATGTAAATTTGTATATGTATATATATGTATATGTGGATGTGTATATGTATATACAGTAATCCCTCCTCCATCGCGGGGGTTGCGTTCCAGAGCCACCCGCGAAATAAGAAAATCCGCGAAGTAGAAACCATATGTTTATATGGTTATTTTTATATTGTCATGCTTGGGTCACAGATTTGCGCAGAAACACAGGAGGTTGTAGAGAGACAGGAACGTTATTCAAACACTGCAAACAAACATTTGTCTCTTTTTCAAAAGTTTAAACTGTGCTCCATGACAAGACAGAGATGACAGTTCTGTCTCACAATTAAAAGAATGCAAACATATCTTCCTCTTCAAAGGAGCGCACGTCAGGAGCAAAGCCTGTCAGAAAGAGATAGGAAACAAAACAAATCAATAGGGCTGTTTGGCTTTTAAGTATGCGAAGCACCACGGCACAAAGCTGTTGAAGGCGGCAGCTCACACCCCCTCCGTCAGGAGCAGAGAAAGAGAGAGAGAGAGAGATAGAGAAAAATAAACAGTCAAAAATCAATACATGCCCTTCAAGCTTTTAAGTATGCGAAGCACCGTGCAGCATGTCGCTTCAGGAAGCAGCTGCACAGAAGGTAGCAACGTGAAGATAATCTTTCAGCATTTTTAGACGAGCGTCCGTATAGTCTAGGTGTGCGAACAGCCCCCCTGCTCACACCCCCTACGTCAGGATCAGAGAAAGTCAGCGCAAGAGAGAGAGAGAGAGAGAAAAGTAAGTTGGGTAGCTTCTCAGCCATCTGCCAATAGCGTCCCTTGTATGAAATCAACTGAGGAAGCATGTACCAGAAATTAAAAGACCCATTGTCCGCAGAAATCCGCGAACCAGCAAAAAATCTGCGATATATATTTAAATATGCTTACATATAAAATCCGCGATGGAGTGAAGCCGCGAAAGGCGAAGCGCGATATAGCGAGGGATTACTGTGTATGTATATGTAGATATGCATATATATGTATATATGTTTATGTATATATATATGTTTACATAACCTCTTTAACACACTACTTCTCCGCTGCGAAGCGCGGGTATTTTGCTAGTCTTTTATATATATTAAAACAGAGACATCGAGAATGAATTAAATTCTAATTTATATTCCATGTTTTCTATTTCATGACCGTTTCCAATAACATTATGATGAACCGAATGTAAAAACCTGCATGATGGTGAATGTTGATTTTGCTCTTTGCCAGTTTGCTTTGTACGGTGCAATCAAAAGATATTAGGCTTTACTTTCTGTGGTGCTCTTTATCAGTCTCCTCACTCATTTTATGCTGAACTGCTAAGATGTATTTTATTTACTGAAGCACTGGATGATTATGTAATCATCTTTTTTTCTTCTTTAATTTTCCTGCTGAGTTTACATTAACTCTATAAAACAAAATACTAACAGCCTTTTCAAAATATCTGCAGAACACACTGTATATTTTTTCATCGTAAATACATAACTTCTAATTTTATTAATCCACACAGACCCTGACCCCTAACCCTAATCCTAACTCTAATGGGAAAGGGGCTGTGTGACAAATTCATACGCTGCATAGTTTTGATTAAACCTTATGTCCCTGAAGAGATGTTTGCACTGCTGAAGCCCACCTTGTCCGTTTCATCTTAAAGATACTAAACTGTGTGACATGGCCCTTCAGTTTTTATGCCCTTTAATTTGAAACCTACTTCTAATCAGTGTTAGATGTCAGAAATAAACTTATTTAAGACCAAGATTTATGGCTGTATGGTGATGGAAATGAGCCATAAATGAAGATGAAAATGTTTTAATAAATGTTCAAAATCACTATACTGAACTATACATTTAAAAATACAATAAAATAAGCACTTTATAGTATCTTGTTAATGAGTCCTTTATATCTTTAAAGACCGTAAATGTACATGCCATATTTGAATTATAAACTCAGGTTTTTCAAACAAACCATACTCAACTGTCTAGATACGTATTCAGAGCTTGTGTCGACTACCTTCCTTTGCATGTTTTAACTGATAATTAGTCCACACTTCTAGCAACTGATTTAAACTCTGAATCTTTACCTTTAATCTATTTTTTTGGAATGTTAAATAAGTTTTTTTTTATTATTATCCTAAGATTAGCAGGGCAGGGGCATCAGCCTGGGAAAAGAACACAATTTTGTAATGTAAACACGACATTGGTTTAAACATTACTGATCATTTATGTAATCATTGCTACCTCCTTGTGGAGAAAGATCTTTAAGTCTGAATGTATGCTTCACAGAAAGACAGAAAAGTTTACCATCATGCAAATAAGACATCTGCACTCCCACTGAAACTGGCAAGATACAAAGCCTCTACAAATTAAAAAAAGTTTGGGGATTTACTTTTTAACATGTATTTTACAAATACATTTCTACGTTTGCTACTGCTGGTTTTACTGTGTGTTATTAACTCATCTTTACGGCAGCAGAGAGTTTATATTTGTTTGGTTGGGCCGAGGTATAGCAAAAACGGCGCCTAGTATAGGTGGCTGCCATATTCTCACAAGGATCAGCGGCTGAGAAGGGATGCCTTCAACAGATAGCAGTGAGGTGAGCAGCCATCTACTTTTAGTAAGTGGCACAGGTCTGAAGAGAGCCATTCAATCTGTTTATAATCAAGCTAGTAAGTTTTTTTTTTGCTTGAGGGAGCTGTCTATATGCAGCAGAAGCTTTATATGGTGGGTGCTACAAAGCATCCATACAGTAGTCTCAGGTGGCGTAAAGCAGTTGTCCATGTGGGGCACTATAAAACACACACCATAGTTAGCTACACCAAACTTACACAATAATACAACAGCTTCTTCATTTCCACATTTTATTAGATTTATTTATACTATTTTATGCAAACTGCATTCTGTGCTATTATGTAATTTTTGTAAAACTGATTTGGTTTTTTGTTGGGATATTGCTTTTTCCCTTTTTTTGTAAATACTTCAGACTTTTTGTGACTAAAATAAAATCCATGTATTACCCTCACAAAGTGTAAACTAATGGTTCATAAGTTCAGTTCTGAGGGGAACCTGTGGGCTGCATATTTTTGCTTGTTGCCCTAAATTTATCTCATTGTTTAAGCAGCCACTTTTTGTATGTCTTCTCTTATTTTGCAATCAGAAATTACATTAGTGTTAGCTGTGCATTTATAAGAAATGTGAATTTTTGCCATATTTGGATGCTTAAGTCAATTTCTGTTTACTTCACTTTTTCTGTCATGTTTGCTCTCTTAATTGTATCTGAATACTGACAATTATTCATAAGCGTTAAAGACACCAGAGCAAACAACACAAAATGCGAAAAGGCAGCTAACTTTGTTATGATTTTGTCTGTTTATTAGTAAATAACGGCAAATAGAAAGAAAAATAAAAAGAACAGAGTATAGAAAAGCAAAACAATGATTTTTTACGCATCTAACACAGACATTCCAGCTTCATTCAATAAAATGTTAGCATAACCAGTCTGCAACTTCTGGATTTATACAAAAAGTCAAAACAATTGAATAAATTAGTTGGGATGAAAACGTGCAGCCTCAGGGGGCCTTTAGGACTGAACTTGAGAACCACTGACGTAAACAATCATCTTTGTAAGGTGTAATATGGGTTAAGAACACAGAGGCCTGGATAAAATTAAGTAACTTAAAAACTCACTTTTCAACGATATCAATTCCCACATAACAAAGCAAGTAAAAAGGCAAGCTCTTTTCACAGAAAGTACATTAGTTACGCTCAGATTACCTGCTGTGGTTCACTTCACAACATTCTGGCTAGAACTCAACAAACGAGCACTTGTCCCGTTAGGCGTCTCATTAACTGTGAATGTTGCCAACACCTGAATAAAAACATCAATTTTTATTAATTTCTATTCAAAAACTTATTACTCTGTATATTTGAGTTTGTTACAAGGAACATAGCTTTAAAGAAAATTCAATCTACTACAAATAATAGAATCCCTATAAAGTGCTGGAATTACTTAAGGAAATAGGTAATGCTGTCTTCCCATTTCAATAGATTTCAATGTTAAACTGGAAGAATATTAATTGTATACCCGAGTTATACCAGGTTAACACAGTGAGTATTCTATACAGACAGTAAGAAAACAACAAAAGGGTGCTATATACTTAAAAATGTTATTTAATGACTCTCTGACAAGGCAACAACATTTTCAAACCTGATTAATCAGGCTTAGGGTACAAGGGAGGTACCAGCCCTGGAGAGAATGACACATTCCAGTATTTTTGTAGAAATCATTTATAGTCAACTATAAACTGAAAAATGTGCCTCTTAATCATTGCAGATTAAATGTCACTATTTCAAACAGTGTAGTTAACAGCAGCTTTAAAGATAATGTCCCCATTGAAACACAATTATGTAACATAAACAGCATACAAAATACTTGTGTAACTGAAACACTGCCTTCTATCCAGTAAACTGAGATAAACCAGTTTGGTGTTAAAAAAATTGGAGATTTGAAAGGGAAATAATAGACAAAGTATATAGAAAGTAATATTAACTGGGCCTAATCTATCACCAGCTCTTCAGCATTGCAAATGCATCTGGATTTAGGAAGAACACATATTATCAGCTGCTGTAATAAAAATAAAAAAGTGGAGTGCATACATCAGAGCAAACCTAGTCTGCAAGATGCTACCTTCACTAACACTTCGTGCTCACAGACCCCAGCACCAGCTACTTCCAGGTCCTGATTATGGTTTAAATAACAGCAGAGACAAGGCCTCACAGTGTATGTGGGTCTATTGATAAAACTCCCAGAAAGATGAACAAACATTCATCAATGAACTCCAAAATTACAACACCCACCAAGTGATTTGCAGCTAGACATTTTAGCTTAATATATATGTAACATATTCTGGTGTGGAAGTGTTGTGTTTACAGCTGGGGTGACACTCTAAAGAGCTGTGGGTAGAACATTAACTAGGTCTGTTCTTGTCTTATTTTTTTAAATACAATGTATTTTGGCATTTAACATGTGCATAATGTGTGCGCTGTCTTATACTGGAGTAAGTAAAATAAGCTTTGCAGACCATTTGTACTTTAATTTCTATCAGGTCCCAATAGGAGAAACATTACTGGTGCAACAAGCTAAAAAAAAAAAAAAAAATGAAGCCATTCAGGGTACTGACTCCATCACAAGACTAGTTGCTGTTCTCTAGCTCAGGATCAAACTGACAGTGTCTTTGAAACCCAGATTACTTTTCCTTTTTATATACTGACAATTACTCTGATTACATTGGACAATATTTCACTCGGTCATTGTCCAACCCGCTATATCCTAACACAGGGTCACGGATATTTCACTCAGTTTCAAATAACTAAATATTCACTTAAAATAAAACAAATCACACAGATCATCAACTGGAAAAGTGAAAGAGTGGTTAGTGTGTAATTTAAAAACGGTTCGATTGACTGACAAAAGTGAGATACAAAATGTTTGTGAAAATCCTACAGTGGAAGGTAGCAGTTACAATAAAGCATTTATGTCCAGACAAGCAAACACCTAATAAGAAAAAAAGGTTTTGTAAACAAATTTTATGAAATATGAGAGAAAAAAAAACCTCACTTGCTGAATTGCAGTATTTTAGTGCTAATATCCACTGCTAAGGTTTAAGAACAATTATCGGTGTACCACTTCTCAAAGCATTCAGTTTCTAACTCTCATTAAATGAAATGAAAGCAAAATGAAGACCTTCATAAAAAATGGGGCAGAAATCACAGGTATTGAAGCACTTTTTATATTAAAATTCCATACAAAGGTGGACATGACAGAAGCACAATTTTACCATGATATGAAAAACATCTTGTGGATATTTATAAAAATAAAAGTGTCCCTCCATTTAGATGGCAGCCAGTATTATTAAAGTATCTAATGTTGGGAGAGGAAGGAGTTCATATTTCTACATCATTAACACTCTTAACTCGAAGGGCTATTCGCACAGCTTTAGCAGTCATTTCATAGCTTCAACGGTTTCTCTTAGAAATCCCATACTCTCAGAAGCTGTGCCCCATGCATTTAGCAGCCGTCAGCAAACATGTGGTCACTCAGAATTCTTGACGGATGTTCTCTTTGTTCTCATCCCCATGCTGCTGCTTCAACTGATAAATTTCATTCTCCAGCTGGACAATAGCTCGTTCAATCTCATAGTTCTTGCTGACCAGTGATACCCATCTGCTCGGAAAAAAATACAATTTCCAGTTAAAATACAGTCCTCATAAATATTACATAAAAGTGAGGTAGATACTTTTTAATGCCCCATAGAGAATATTTCTATTTTTATGGCACTCAAAAGTACTTTTATGTAGTTAAAACCACTTACAGTCAGACAGTTTACTAATTAGCATTTCCTGGAAATGTGCTGTCAGAATCATTTTTAGTAGTGCTAACATTACAACTCAAGCTGAATTATATAAACATTTTTATGACAGATGGACAAAATAACAAAAACATCTAACAACATAATAAGGAGGACTTAATACAAAGCACAACCACCCTTTGCCTTTAAAGCATCCTTCTTGGAATGCAGTCACACAATTCCTGAACTGCAAGTATGGGATACTGCCCCATTTTTCAAAACAAAGGCATTGAATTCTTTGAGGGATGAAGAAGGTAGAAATCTACTTAATAATCTGTGCTCTAGAACTTCCCAAAGTTACAATGATGTTTAAATTTGGTGACTACAGAACAATGGTGGACATCTGAGTTCAGCCAGGTATCCACAAAACCATGTCTTGAATCAGTTTAGCGGTGTGAATGGAGGTGTTTTTACTCTGGACCAGGGAACATCATAAAAGAACACTGTCCCATGGGTGTACATGATCCTATAGATTGGTTTCAAATTTGTTGGTCTTTATACAACTATGCAAATACAAAAGCTGGACCTAATGACTCTAACAGGAAAACAGCCTGTTAATAAGCAGCCACTGTACGAGTTATCAGGAACACATGCAATAACTATGGTAGCCTGTCTAGGACAGCTGGCTGGGACAGTGGTTAGCATTTCTGCCTCAAAGCTCCAGGTGGCCAGGTTAGAACAAAAGCTCAGTCAGTATATGCCTGGAATTTGTATATTCTTGGCATGTCTATTTGAGATTAACTCAGTCAACTCCAGTTTATCGTCCACCTTCCAAAGACTTGCAGGTTTGTTAACTGTTGACTTTAAAATGGCCACTGCAGCATCCTTCAGATGTGTGGAGTTAGTGGGTAACTTTGGCAAATCCCACATAGAGACATCTACCCAACAGACATGAAGTAACCACTTTGAGTTTGGAAGTCCCCTTAAAATGGCCTGAATTAATAGAATGGGACACAGCTATGGATTGTTATTGCAAGATGCACGGTTCCTACTGGGGATGCAAATTTTCATTTTGATGATCAGACTTTTTGATCAATTAATAATCATTAACCATTAAAAGCAGAAGCAACATTTTAATATAGCAGAAATTAAGACAAAGCTAAACCTCCTAAAAAGGAAATTTATGCATTAAGCGTGAAAGTATGTGTTTGAATGTTAAGTGAAAGCCGGTTACAAAACAATACTGGAAAGAATGGGCTTGTATGTGTAATTTGGGCACCGTTTCTGTATATTGTGATTTGTTAACATGGCAAACGTACAGCTACAAATTCATATTAAAATACTTAGGTTTTAACAATAGGTTTTAACAACATGCTTCTAATACTCATTGTTTACTGGATTTCTCTCTTTTTACTTGATTGTCTTGTGCATTTACTGCTATATGAACATACTTCTTTTCAACTTTATAATTAAACTGCAATATAATCTGAAGTGTTCATGTTGGAATTTGTATAAGTAGTTTCCAGTCCTAATACCCATAGAAACACTACAGAGCTATTCACATTAGCGCTGCTTGATGTTCAAATTATGACATAATTTAGATTGAAGATTAAAGTTAAACTTTATCACTTTGCTGTATTTATTACTATTACACCTTTGAAAATTGACAGTGTAAGATTTCATTCTTTCTTTCCTCAACAAAGTCAAAATCATTGTTCTTTCTTGTCTCTTACCACCCTCTACTGTGACCACTGCTTTCAGAACAACTGACCTACGCATACACTAATCCTCTCATAACAGTAGCACACACTTACGTGGACTCGAGCTCCCGAAGCTTTGCTCCTCCTGAAAGTTGATCATTCTTCCTCTGCCAGTTTAAATCCTGGATCTGCTTTCTGCAAACAAGAAAACAGAGATAGAGAACCACTCCGTTGTTAAGCTACCTTGTAATAATATTCTTATTTTTCACTGTGCTGATTGGCTGTATCTATTAGCCATTTATCAAATACATACACATTTCTATACTCTAAACTGAAGCAGTGGTAATTACAAATAATAAAAAGCAGCAGAGCAGAAAAGCACACAGTGAGTTACTAACATCTAATACATGAAGAAAAAAAAAAAAAGTACAATTCTGCCACTTCTCAATTTGTCTGAAGCTCATTGAATCTTGGATATGAAATATTTAAATTGAAATTAAGAGAAAAACAGTGTTTTCTGACCATAAGACTTTAAGGCCAAAGTACAATTAAAGACACATAAACACATGAATGTTAAATAGATTATACATTCTATTCACAATAACCAAAATACCTAAACATTACAGATCCCGTCTTTCCAAGGAGGACAGTCTACACGCACTCTATAGACAACAGGGAAAGGCAGCTCAAATGGGTGACAGCTAAATCACACCTGCCTCAGTAACTACTGCAATATCAGATCAGATACTAAAATGTCCAGAGCATGGTGGCACTTATCTACAGTTATATTCCTCCACACTCCGACATTCTATACATAAACACAAACAACAAAGAAATATTTGGTAAGCAAAAGCCAGCCACCTTAGATGGCCCAACAATAGGCCAAATGCAATGGAGACCTGGAAGTCCTTTATCTGTGACGAATTCCTTACCTGAACCGTTGTAACTCCTTCTGTGTTTGCTCAATCAAATGTACCAGGTTGCTGTCACAAAGAAGAGGACACAGTTTGTTAATTTGTAGTCGACTTAAACTCATTAGCTGAACATGCAGAAGTGTGCCTCTATATTAAAGAAGACACAGGGAACCAGAAAGTTACAGACTCAATCCCACAACGGATTTATAGTGTTATTTAACTCACTTAATATACCTGTGAGAAAAATGTGTATAAAAAATACTTTGTCAGGGCGTTTTGTCACATAGGCACTACATAAGATGAAGGCATACTGAATGAGCAAATAATATACTGCTGTGCACAACCAGCTTCTAATAAATCAGCCAAATGAATGAATCAAGTAGGGTGGGTACAATTGTGCATTAAGGAGAGAATGAGAATTGTTTATATTTTTTAGAGACTTATTTGAACACCTACTCATTATAAAGCTTCCATGCATTGCTACCATATTGCAGCATGAGTTCTAAATTCTCAATACGAACAGCCTGGTGTTCCAGCTGTGCCATGGAGTTGTTTACACACTCCTGCCAAGCAGTAATGTCATTCTTCTGGCCAGATGAAGGAGCTGGCAGCTCATACCTGAGGAAGAGAAACAGTTGCATTTTACATATATTGCTAGACAAAACCTTTTACAAATGTCAAGTGAACAATTCAACTTTCAACATCCCCTTGCTCATTGCTTAAATGTAGGCCTTTAAGACTCCAATGAATTCATAGACTACACTGCTTGAGCTCTGTAATGTATTTAATTAAAAAAAAACAAAAAACTCTGCAATGGTATCCATTAAAGGTAACAAGATTTCCAAAGATCAGATGAGGATGCACATGTCACGTGGAAGTGGAGCTATAGACCATAGTATCGTTCATTCACCCTAAATGCTATTTTGAAATTTTAAAAAAACTTAAAGCAAGCATAGGGAATTATTATTACTCTGAGGTGTTACGGGCTAATTAGACAGACATGTACATATATACATATACAGTACTGTGCAAAAGTTTTAGGCAGGTGTGAAAAAATGCTGTAAACAAAGAATGCTTTCAGAAATATAAATGATTGTTTATTGTTATCAATTTACAAAATGCAAAATGAGCGAACAAAAGAAAAATGTAAAATCAGATCAATATTTGTGTTACTACCTTTTGCCTTCAAACCAGCATCAATTCTTATAGGTACACTTGCACATAGTCAGGGATTTTGTAGGATTCTAGTCAGGTGTGTGATCAACCAATTACACCAAACAGGTGCTAATGATCATCAATGTCACACGTAGGTTGAAACACAGTCATTAACTGAAACAGAAACAGCTGTGTAGGAGACTTAAAACTGGGTGAGGAACAGCCAAACGCTGCTACCAAGGTGAGGTTGTGGAAGACAGTTCCATGTCATGTCAAGATTGAGCACAGCAACAAGACACAAGGTAGTTATACTGCATCAGCAAGGTCTCTCCCAGACAAAGATTTCAAAGCAGACTGGGGTTTCAAGATGTGCTGTTCAAGCTCCTTTGAAGAAGCACAAAGAAACGGGCAACGCTGAGGATCATAGACACAGTGGTCGGTCAAGGAAACTTAGTGCAGCAGATGAAAGACACATCAAGCTTATTACCCTTCGAAATCAGAAGATGTCCAGCAGTGCCATCAGCTCAGAACTGGCAGAAACCAGAGGGACCCAGGTACACCAATCTACTGTCTGGAGAAGTCTGGCCAGAAGTGGTCTTCATGGAAGAGTTGCAGCCAATTAGCCATACCTCCGATGTGGAAACAAGGCCAAGCGACTCAAGTATGCACGAAAACATAGGAACTGGGGTGCAGAAAAATGGCAGCAGGTGCTCTGGACTGATGAGTCAAAATTTGAAATATTTGGCTGTAGCAGAAGGCAGTTTGTTCGTCGAAGGGCAGGGAGAGCGGTACAATAATGAGCGTCTGCAGGCAACAGTGAAGCATGGTGGAGGTTCCTTGATCGTTTGGGGCTGCATTTCTGCAAATGGAGTTGGAGATTTGGTCAGGATTAATGGTGTTCTCAATGCTGAGAAATACAGGCAGATACTTATCCATCATGCAACACCATCAGGGAGGCGTATGATTGGCCCCAAATTTATTTTGCAGCAGGACAACGACCCCAAACATACAGCCAAAGTCATTAAGAACTATCTTCAGCGTAAAGAAGAACAAGAAGTCCTGGAAGTGATGGTATGGCCCCCACAGAGCCCTGATCTCAACATCATCGAGTGTGTCTGGGATTACATGAAGAGACAGAAGGATGTGAGGAAGCCAACATCCACAGAAGATCTGTGGTTAGTTCTCCAAGATGTTTGGAACAACCTACCAGCCGAGTTCCTTCAAAAACTGTGTGCAAGTGTACCTAGAAGAATTGATGCTGTATTGAAGGCAAAGGGTAGTCACACCAAATATTGATTTGATTTAGATTTCTCTTTTGTTCATGCACTGCATTTTGTTGATTGATGAAAATAAATGATTAACACTTCCATTTTTGAAAGCACTCTTTGTTTACATCATTTTTTCACACCTGCCTAAAAATTTTGCACAGTACAGTATAAATAAATACATGTCAGTGTGTGTGTATGTTCCAATATCACTTCCGAATGGCTGGAGCGATTTTCCTGAAACTTGGTACACATACAGGTGCTGGTCATAAAATTAGAATATCATGACAAAGTTGATTTATTTCAGTAATTCCATTCAAAAAGTGAAACTTGTGTATTAGATTCATTCATTACACACAGACTGATGTATTTCAAATGTTTATTTCTTTTAATGTTGATCATTATAACTGACAACTAATGAAAGTCCCAAATTCAGTATCTCGGAAAATTAGAATATCAATTAAGACCAGTGCAAAAAAAGGATTTTTAGAAATGTTGGCCAACTGAAAGGTATCAACATGAAAAGTATGAGCATGTACAGCACTCAATATTTAGTTGGGGCTCCTTTGGCCTGGATTACTGCAGCAATGCGGCGTGGCATGGAGTCGATCAGTCTGTGGCACTGCTCAGGTGTTATGAGAGCCCATGTTGCTCTGATAGTGGCCTTCTGAATTGTTGGGTCTGGCGTATTGCATCTTCCTCTTCACAATACCCCATAGATTTTCTATGGGTTTAAGGTCAGGCGAGTTTGCAGGCCAATCAAGAACAGGGATGCCATGGTCCTTAAACCACGTACTGGTAGCTTTGGCACTGTGTGCAGGTGCCAGGTCCTGTTGGAAAATGAAATCTGCATCTCCATAAAGTTCGTCAGCAGCAAGAAGCATGAAGTGCTCTAAAACTTCCTGGTAGACGGCTGCGTTGACCTTGGACCTCAGAAAACACAATGGACCAACACCAGCAGATGACATGGCACCCCAAACCATCACTGACTGTGGAAACTTTACACTGGACCTCAAGCAACGTGGATTCTGTGCCTCTCCTCTCTTCCTCCAGACTCTGGGACCTTAATTTCCAAAGGAAATGCAAAATTTACTTTCATCAGAGAACATAACTTTGGACCACTCAGCAGCAGTCCAAAGGCGAGACGCTTCTGACGCTGTCTCTTATTCAAGAGTGGCTTGACACAAGGAATGTGACAGCTGAAACCCATGTCTTGCATACGTCTGTGCGTGGTGGTTCTTGAAGCACTGACTCCAGCTGCAGTCCACTCTTTGTGAATCTCCCCCACATTTTTGAATGGGTTTTGTTTCACAATCCTCTCCAGGGTGCCGTTATCCCTCTTGCTTGTACACTTTTTTCTACCACATCTTGTCCTTCCCTTCGCCTCTCTATTAATGTGCTTGGACATAGAGCTCTGTGAACAGCCAGCCTCTTTAGCAATGACCTTTTGTGTCTTGCCTTCCTTGTGCAAGGTGTCTATGGTCGTCTTTTGGACAACTGTCAAGTCAGCAGTCTTCCCCATGATTGTATAGCCTACAGAACTAGACTGAGAGACCATTTAAAGGCTTTTGCAGGTGTTTTGAGTTAATTAGCTGATTAGAGTGTGGCACCAGGTGTCTTCAATATTGAACCTTTTCACAATATTCTAATTTTCCGAGATACTGAATTTGGGACTTTCATTAGTTGTCAGTTATAATCATCAACATTAAAAGAAATAAACATTTGAAATACATCAGTCTGTGTGTAATGAATGAATCTAATATACAAGTTTCACTTTTTGAATGGAATTACTGAAATAAATCAACTTTGTCATGATATTCTAATTTTATGACCAGCACCTGTATTTCTCATTGGTTGACTAAAAATACTGTAGGGTGAAATCAACCCTAACCCACCCCCTTCTGGGTAGGGTGGGGGTGATCTTGCAGTCTTGTATGCATGTTATCATCCACTTGACACTCGGAATGACCACCAGATGGCGAATTGGAGGTGACTGCCAGCATTCTTATATTTGAGCACCACCGCGCCCCTGTTGCTTTTGAAATTAAACAGGGTTGGCCGGTTCCGAGCATCAACTGGATGATAACATATGTGCAAGACAAGCACATTAGTGAGTCTTCATTTTTTATGGGTATTTCAGCTTGTTGGACTATAAGTTGCCAGTTCGGTCTCTCTCTGCATGTCCCTAAGCAAGACATCGTAAAAGTTGTAACCGAGACTGAAAATATGAACTTTGTAATTCTGACCTACAGGTTACTTTGGATAGAATATTAAATCTAAAAAATATTAGACTTAATATTTTACATACCTTTTCATACTGAGAAGCTCCATAGGCTGCCTAGATGCCAACCTTTCAAATTCATTGCGCATTATTTCGGTCTAAACAGAAGAAAGAAAAACCCAAGGGCTGACGTCAAGAACACTCAAGCTTTACACACAATGCACAGTGGTCTTACATTCTTTTCTGCATTACTGTATGGGTCTTTTGTTTGACCCATATCGCCAAAGTATAGCTGGACAAATCTGATGACAACTGTAATTATAACAGTTTATTTTGACATTGTTGATGTCAATCATATCTTAAGACACCATTACAAAACACTTTTTAATCAACACATAGTATGATGAAATTAAACAAGTACAATTTTATAAACAAAAGAATTTGAATGATGTTGGATTTATTGCGTGCTGCACATGCAGACTAATTATGTAGCTGTACTTGATAAAAGGTAAACAACTTGCATCCACACTGGTCTAATGAACAAATAATTGCTAACTCCCAAAAATATAGTATAATAATGTAATTAGTTATTTTGCATTGAAGTAAAATTAAAAATATTTTGGGACTGCTGGTAAAGGTTAATGTGCACATATGAAATTTGTTTAAAGTCTTAAGATGCACCTTCTGTGAATATATTAAGTATCGTGATTTAATAAAATAAGAACATTTTAGTAAAACTAGGGGGCTCCGCCCCCTGCTCACTTTGATCGCCCACCCCCGGGTTTGGTTTACCGAATATACAATTTAAAGAGATTACTTTCATGGGAATTGTTACATATGCATTTATTTACACTTTTACTTTAAAACTTTTGTAAAAACAATATTTTACTTGTCCTTTATTTCTGGTCCCAGGCGTGGTTAAATCTCTTTCTCGCAGGACGTATAATGCTGCTCGCGTTGTGAAGGGGGGGTGGGCAGCTGAACATACACTAAGGAGAAGCGGTTGGATCATCTGCTGGCTTGTTGCTGCTGCTGCTGGCGAGCTGCGTTTTCTGCTTGTCGCGCTGTGTGTCGATCATTTAAAAGTCTTTACAGCAGCTGTCCTTTTGCCACTTCGTGTCTCTGCTGCTGGCGTTGTGAAGGGGGTTGGGCTCAACTCAAGCTAAGGAGAAGCGGTCAGATCATCTGCTGGTTTGCTGCTGCGTATTCTGCTTGTCGCGCTGCGCATCGATCATTTAAAACCCTGTACAGCAGCTGTCCTTTTGTCACTTTGCATCTCTGCTGCTCGCGTTGTGAAGGGGGGGTTGGGGTTTGGCTGAACGCATGCTAAGGAGTAGCAGTTGGATCATCTGCTGGCTTGCTGCTGCTGGCGAGCTACATGTTCTGCTTGTCGTTGTTTTAAGAGCTGGGAGCACATGAAGTGTGTCTGCCAAAAGCATTCCAACAACTGCTAAGCTAGATGTCCATGAACTTGTTTTAAATGTTGTCTCAGTGCCTTGTCTCGCATGAAGTTAAAGTGTCTCTCGCGGGATGTCAAATTGTCTTCCAAGGAGATCATGTCTCATCTCCCTTCCAAGATTTTTTTTTTTTTATAATAGATCACTTTGTGTTATCTCTCTAATTAAGTATTAAATCTGTTGCAAAATTTAAGTAAAATGCATCTTTTGATTTGTTTGGTCCTGTAATTATTGTGTCTGCTGTGTCCAAGACTATGGTTTAGAGTAGATTTAAGCACACCATACTTTACTCTGATAAAACAGTATTTAGTAGCAGCAGCAGCATATATATTATCAACTGTGCTAGTAATGTTTCACACCATGGTTACTCTGACCTTCCAGTAAACACCAGCATAAAGCTTTCTTTTTCCGAACAAGGTCACAGCTAGTACTGTAGCAGTTTATGTAAAAGCTCTGCCAAGAATAATGGAATAAACTGCTTGAATCCAGCTGTGCAAAGCTTATAGAGACGTAAGAAAATCTGAAGCTGAAATTGCTGCTAAAAGGACTTCTACAAAGTACTGAATTAAGGGCCTGAAAACTTAATATAAATTAGAAATTGCAGTTTTGATTTTTAATAAAAGTGGAAACCTCTCTAAAAATTATATTTTTAATTTGTCACTATGGGTAACTGAGTGTAGACTGATGGTAAATTAAATCTACAACACAATAAACTGCAGTAAATCAAGGGTCTGAATACTTTCTGAATCCACTGTAGCATCTTTTTCCATACTGTAGTCAAAAAAAGGACATTTAAAAAAGTTTTTTAAAATATATAAGCAACAAAATGTACATTCAGATTTTAGTTTGGTCTATCCAATAATTCTGACATACAGTATATGTTTGTGAAACATTACTACTTAAACCAATTATCTTTAAGGACCCCCAGTACATCTATAACTTTCACATATCATACAGTATTTTACAATGTAGACTTTCCCTTGGAATTGTTATACATAAACAAAATATATATAATAATAATAATAATAATATACCTCAAAAGCAGAAAAGTCTGGTGTAGGAAGGTAACTCAAATAATTCTTGGTGGGTCTGTATCTTCTAGTTTCTTCTTCAACCAAAGCAGCAGCCTGAAATAAACAAACATTTGTATGTTACAGTGTTCAACAGCTGACCAGAGAAATGAGAAGGATAGTCTTCTACTTTTTGTGTCAGTGACCTGTGCATAAACCTCTAGATGCTTTACAGTGCCCACTGTTTCAGACTATAGGTAGTAGAATGTAAATTGCTTTAAAAGATGGAATTGTGAACAGCAGAGAATGTTCACTCGCTTTTATCAGTAAATATAAGCCTTCATTTTCTAGTTTGCTGAGCTGCTGGCTCAGAATAAAAAAAAGCAGTGGACACTTTCTGAAGAACGTGTTTAGCCAGCAGCACTAGAAAGTCGACAATGTGTCCAGCAGCAGAATTCCTTAAGATCTACTAAGTTGTGATTTTTTGCTAATGGACAGCAGAGTCACATCCACCACTAAAAATTGAATTCTAGGGACATTTTTCTATTTTCAAAAATAAATGGAAAGACATTGTGGCAATTTCACTACATACGTTTTGATGTTATTCTTAGCTATGTAACTGTTAGAATGGGGCCTCAAGACATCATTGCTTTGACAACACTTATTCTGTGGCTGCACCACTTTAAACTTTATAGAGGTACAGATATACAATCTAAACGCTACTAAACAGTTTCAGATTAATGAGATCAATCAAAACCACATGCACAGATTTTTAATTTTGCTTTCATATCCTGGGTATTCATGTTTGCATACATTTATACATTTTAAATATTTTTTTAATTGAGAAAATACATATTAATACATAATTGATTGTTGTTCATAACTTCCTACCACAGGCCATTTCCAAGGAGGTCTGTAGCATCCCTTATATGTGCCGCTGTTCAAATGAAAACTCCACCCACAGTAGCCATGATCAAGAATGAAGACGTAAGGCATCTTTCCATACGGAGTCTAACTTTTTCCTGGAAGTGGATATTCAGCTATGTTTAACAGTTCTCTTTGTGCTACAAACGCCTGAGGCCTATGGTGGTCATTGGGCAACTTTACTTTATATATAAAAAAAAAACGTCTGGGGCAAAAAAAAAACATTTTTTCATACTCATGGCGTGCAGTCACTTCAAAAATACCACACACCATATTCACTTTTTTGAAATAAAAACAACACACCATGGAATAACTTCAGTACTAAGGCTGTTCATTATTAAACATCAACTAAGTGCAGTATCTTGGCAGTTATATCTTAATTTATTTTATAGAAACCCTGGTGCAATATGGCCAAGTGCCAGGACAGACCAAAACAGTACACCCCATTCAAATGATATACAAATCGTAGGAACACTATGAATCTACTTATCACTTAAGGGGTCAGAACACAAGGTTCATCAGCGGACTACATATGCACAAATATTTATAAAGACATCAGTAAAGAATAGTTTGTTTATTCAAATAAAAAACAGAACAAATACAATTAAGGCCAGATAAATATTTTTTTTTTACAAAGTGACTACATCATACTGTAAAGCAGAAAGTGAGCAAGCACCTTACTTTCTTTTTGAAGATTATAGTTTGGCCAAACGAATGGTAAATATTTTTAATACTGCTGTGTGTGAAAACTAAAGCAGAAAATGAGGATCTACTAAATAATTTAAAGAATAAAACAAAAAATGAAGACCAAAAGGCAATGCTTGCTGTACAGTGTAATGCCAAAAACTGAAAAACATAATATAGTATTCAGTGAATTTAAAATATGGAGAGCCTATTAACTTTAGTTTAAAATCATAAGTGATAAAATGAAGTTACAATGGGGTGCAGTTCCGTTTCATGAATTATTCACCCCTAATTTCAATAATGGTTCAGAGCTTCCATTTAGCTAGTGAGGAAGACAAAGAAGAGATGAAGAAGAGGGACAGAAGAGGATATGAAATGATTTTGACATATGGTGAGCTTTTGTGTTTTTGAGTTTCCTAAGTTTTTTAATTTAACATGTACCAGTATGGCTTGGAACAGAACTAAAAAAAATAATCAGAACAGAATGCAAATGTCATTGAAAATGTGCTTAGTATATTACAGAAGATAGACTGGAACCACAAGATTGTAGAAAATGATGATGAGTAATATAATTCTCAGTCAATCATCCCTTAATCAACACTTTTTTCCTCCCAAACCACTTTTTTACCCAATTCCAAAATCAATTATTGTCCCTCTTGTGGGCCATGCTTGGAAAACGAAAATACAAAATAAAATATAATGAACCAAACAAAATTCTAGAATGCCATCTCCAAGACAGACACCTTATTATGGTCCATACAATGAGCCATCTGTAACAAGACTGAAAATGTGATGAATGCTAAGTTAAAACTGTGATGAGTGATATTTAACGTTGGGGAACAAACCCTGCCAAAGAAAACAAAACACCTCCAATGGTAGTAACTGAACGAGGAATTTAGCAATTGAATGCAGAATTTTTTCCTACCTGGCGAAACTGGCAAAGTCCTATTTAAGCACTCGTGCAACATCCTTACCCTCAAAAGGACTACTCTCCCTAATGGGAATATGGAGACTACAAAACAAATTACTGTCCCCAAGCAGTGTCTTGATAGCTTGCATATCTGAGCTTTAATGACTGCTACAAACTGACAACCACAAGCACAGAAATTATATGAACCAAATCAGGTATGGTAAATTTCAAAATATGATACAGTACATTGTGATGAGATAATTGTCCAGGGACTACTGTGGTCCTTCCACATTTGTGGTTTCCATCACAAAAATGTCAGTCCAGATGATGGTATGAAGAGTGTTTCATCAAAAATTCCCAAATTTGATGGTTTAGCTGCAATAGCACTTTCATGTGGAAAAGAAAAGTATTTAGGTGGTTTCCAAGCATAGAACAAATACAATTAAATGTATTAACACAAAACCATTGAACTAAAATGGCTGTGCACACAGACACAGCAGACTCTTCGGCTCCCACGTACGGTGCTATGCTTATATTAATGTCCATCCTGGTGTTTCCAGGAATGCAAGTTCTTTTCATTTTAGTTATAGTCATAATATTCTTATGGCTTTAGATTTAAAGAACACACATGGAGGCACGTACACTGCAACAATTTCTACATCGGTAACAGAGAGACTAAATGACCTAGGACTGCTACAAGGAAAAAGTTCCACCACAGCGACACGTAATTCAGATGCTGGGGATAGGAGGCACCACAAGTTGTGTGAAAGGAACATGTGATAAGCAATCATGAGTCTGCTGTTGGCCAAGCCCAGCCGTCCAGCTCTCCCATTAGTACTACTGGCCAACATGCGCTCTCTGGAAAATATGATGGACTATCTGAGACTCCAATTCAACACCCAGTTCAGGACAAGGAATTGTCACATGTTCATTTTCTCGGAAACACGGTTACATAACAATGTCCCTAACGTAGCTATTCAGGTACAAGGATTAACACCATTTCATGCGTATAGGATTGTCACTGCCTCCTGCAAGACCTGTGGTGGGGGACTCTGTGTTTATGTAAACAACGATTGGCGTGTCAATGCTATGGCAGTCGTGACTTATTGCCCACCACAGCTTCAGTTTTTAGTGGTGAAATGTCAGCTGTTTTATCTACTGTGAGAATTCACCTCCATTATAGTTGCTGCAGTGTACAACACCCCCCCCCCCAGCGTGAATGCAAATGAGGAGCTGCAAGATGTCATCAGTGAGCTGGAAACGGCCTATCCCAACTGCTATTTTTTTTATCATTGCTGGTAATTTCAACCATGCCAACTTAAAAACTGCAACACCAAAGTTTTACCAGCATGTGAACTTTGCCACAAGGGGTGAGAATATGCTGGACCTTTTTTAAACAAATATTTAAAGATTCTTACAAGGCTGTACCCTGCCCCCATTTGGGATTCTTAGACCACTTCTGTGTTATGCTGCTCCCAGCATACAGGTCACTGCGGAAACAATCCAATCCAATACAAAAAACCATCAGTCTGGCCTGAAGGAGCCAATTCAGCATTGTAGGATTGCTTTGAATGTACAGACTGGAATATGTTCAGGGAGACAGCCACTTATGACCAGCATATATTAACTTAGAAGAATACACTGACACTGTAACTGGGTACATAGGAAAGTACATTGAGTATGTCATTATTGAAAAAAACTATCATTATACGCACTTGCCCAGAGAGTTTGGACACATCATTGTTGTCATCGTGTATATTCCTCCTCGGGCGGACGTGGAGATAGCGAGTGACATCATCCATTCTGCTGTTGCTAAGTTACAAACGCAGCACCCCGAGGCACTTGTGCTAATCGCTGGAGACTTTAACCATGTGACGCTGGACAAAACATTACCTGCATTCTCCCAGTATGTGGACTGCAACACCCGGGGAAATAAGACTATTGATTTACTGTATGCAAACATTAAAGACGCATACAGCGCCACCCCGCTGCCTGCGCTTGGGAAAGCAGATCATAACCTGGTTCTGCTTCAGCCTCACTGCAAACCAAAAGTGAGAATCCTACCTGTCATCATTCAGGAAGTGGACCCCGGAGGCTGAGAATGCTCTGAGACAATGTTTTGGAACTACAGACTGGGACATCCTGCAGGGATCACATAGTGAGAACATTGAGGAGGTTGTTGACTGCACTACTGACTACATCAACTTCTGTATGGACACTGTAGTTCCAGTAAGAACTGTACGCTGCTATGCTAACAACAAGCCATGGATTACAAGTGACATCAAGGGCCTTTTGAACCAGAAGAAAAGGGCCTTTAAAGACGGTGATCAGCATGAGCTCAAGCGCGTGCAGAAGGAACTCCGAGTCCAGCTCAGGGCGGCAAAAGAGCAGTACAGGAGAAAGCTGGAGCAGAAGTTGCAGAACAACAGCGTGAAGGAAGTGTGGGATGGGATGAAGATCATCACTGGCTGCAGCTCAAAGCGGGGTACCACCATCGAGAGAGACGTGAAGAGAGCAAACCAAATGAACATCTTCTTTAACAAGTTTGACCACCCTAACCCACTCTCACCTCGGAGTACTGCACTCTCTACACATCCTTCTGCTGATACCAACATAGGAGAGACATCCCCACCCACAATTACAGCAGCGCAAGTGAGCAGAGAGCTGAGGAAACTTCGTGCCAGCAAAGCAGCAGGTCCAGATGGAGTATCGCCACGACTGCTGAAGGTCTGTGCATCAGAGCTGGGGGGTCCTCTACAGCGCATCTTCAACCTGAGCCTGGAACAGGGGAAAGTCCCGAGGCTTTGGAAAACATCTTGCATCACCCCAGTCCCAAAGGTATCACGTCCTGGTGAGCTGAATGACTTCCGGCCTGTCGCTCTAACATCACATGTGATGAAGACCATGGAGCGGCTGCTGCTTCACCACCTGAGGCCACAGGTCCAACACGCCCTCGACCCTCTGCAGTTCGCATACCAGGAGAAGGTGGGAGCGGAAGATGCCATCATCTATATGCTACATCGATCCCTCTCCCACTTGGACAGAGGCAGTGGCGCTGTAAGAATTATGTTTCTAGACTTCTCTAGCGCCTTCAACACCATCCAACCTCTGCTCCTTAGGGACAAGCTGACAGAGATGGGAGTAGATTCATACCTGGTGGCATGGATCGTGGACTATCTTACAAACAGACCTCAGTATGTGCGTCTTGGGAATTGCAGATCTGACATTGTGGTCAGCAACACAGGAGCGCCGCAGGGGACTGTACTTTCTCCGGTCCTGTTCAGCCTATATACATCGGACTTCCAATATAACTCGGAGTCCTGCCACGTGCAAAAGTTTGCTGATGACACTGCTATCGTGGGCTGCATCAGGAGTGGGCAGGAGGAGGAGTATAGAAACCTCATCAAGGACTTTGTTAAATGGTGCGACTTAAACCACCTACAACTGAACACCAGCAAAACCAAGGAACTGGTGGTGGATTTTAGGAGACTCAGGCCCCTCATGGACCCCGTGATCATCAGAGGTGACTGTGTGCAGAGGGTGCAGACCTATAAATACCTGGGAGTGCAGCTGGATGATAAATTGGACTGGACTGCCAATACTGATTCTCTGTGCAAGAAAGGACAGAGCCGCCTGTACTTCCTTAGAAGACTGGCATCCTTCAACATCTGCAGTAAGATGCTGCAGATGTTCTATCAGATGGTTGTGGCAAGTGCCCTCTTCTACGCAGTGGTGTGCTGGGGAGGCAGCATTAAGAAGAAGGATGCCTCACGCCTGGACAAACTGGTGAGGAAGGCAGGCTCTATTGTTGGCATGGAGCTGGACGGTTTGACATCCGTAGCAGAGCAACGGGCACTCAAGAGGCTCCTATCAATTATGGAGAATCCACTACATCCATTAAACAATGTCATCTCCAGACAGAGGAGCAGTTTCAGCGACAGACTGCTGTCACTGTCCTGCTCCACTGACAGACTGAGAAGATCATTCCTCCCCCAAACTATGCGACTCTTCAATTCCACCAGAGGGGGTAAACGTTGAACATTATTCAAGTTATTGTCTGTTTTTTACCTGCATTTTTTATTACTCATTAATTTAATATTTTTTGCTGCTGGAGTATGTGAATTTCTATCTATCTACCAACCAGAAGCCATAGCTGACAGCTGAAGTCCGTGCTGTGCCGAGAGCAAGAGATGCTGCCTTCAGATCAGGAGATGAAGGGGATCTCAGATCAGCATGGGCGGAGCTTTCCAAGTCCATCAAGAAAGCAAAGAGTCAGTAGGCACAGAAGATAAACAACAACTACTGTGACTTGAAAGATCCTAGGTGCATGTGGCAGGGCATCCGGGCCTTAATGGATTATACAATGTCACCACAGACCAGTAGCGCTGATATTTCCCTCTCTGTCATGCTCAACAACTTTTACACACATTTTGAGGCTCAAAACAGCACACCGACATACAAGTCCAAGCCCTCTCCTGAGGAACAGGCACTCCATCTGGACACTGTCGATGCAAGGTGGACACTTTCCAGAGTCATGAAAAGCTGCAGGACCAGACAACATTCCTGGGCGTGTGCTTAGAGACTGTGCTGGCCAATTGGCTGATGTCCTCACAAACATCTTTAGCATCTATTTGAGCCAGGCATTGGTGCCCAAAAAAGCTTCAAAAAGACCACTATCATTCCAGTGCCAAAGAAGTCAACGGTGATGTGTCTTAATGACAACCACCCTGTAGCACTGATTCCCATTGTGATGAAGTGCTTCAAGCAATAAGTCAAAACACACATCAACTCCATCCTCCCTAACTCTCTGGACCCAGTCTAGTTTGTTTACTGTCCAAATCACTACACTGATGATGCCATCTCCTGTACCTTGCACACTCTCATCTGAACACCAGGGATACATATGTCAGAATGCTGTTTGTTGATTTCAGCTCAGCATTCAACAGGATCATTCCCCAGCAGTTGGGGAGAAAATTCTCTCTGCTGGGCCTTGACGCTCCTCATTGCAATTGGATTCTGGACTTTTTGATATAGAGGCCACAGTCAGTGTGCATTGGCAGCAGAACCTCTAATACCATCAGGCTGAGCATAGGTGCCCCCCAAGGCTGCGTGCGGAGCCCAGTATTGTTCACACTGCTTATCCATGACTGCACCGCCAAGTCAGAGTCCAACATCATTGTCAAGTTTGATACACCCATAGTGGGTCTCATCAGCAACGATGATGACACATCCTACAGAGAGGAAGTTGAACATCTGGTGAGGAGGTGTGATGAAAATATTCTCTCTCTTAATGTCGATATGACGAAAGAGATGCTTGTCGATCTCAAAAGAACATCCGGTGACTATTCACCATTGCTCATCAATGCCTCTGCTGTGGAGAGACTCAGCAGCAACAAGTTTCTTGGGGGTGTATATTTCTAATGACTTCTCCTGGACAAACAACACCAACTCTATTGTCAAGAAGGCAGCAAAAGTGGAGACTAAAGCAAATTGGCTTATCACAACCCATTCTTACCACCTTTTACAAAGGAACTGACAAACTGTACCAATGTGTGGTTTGGGAACAGCAAAGCACAAGACTCTGCAGCGTGTAGTAAATGACCACTGAGAGGATCATAAGGGTCTCCTTCCCATCAATCCAGGACATCTTTTAGACATGCTGTCTGCGTGACGCTGAGCCTATGCCATTGTGAAAGATGTCTCTCACGCATCAAGACTCATTGTTTGATCTCCTACCATCAGGCAGAAGAAAACGCAGTATTAGGATCAGCACAGCTAGGTCCTATAACAGCTTCTTTTCCCATCTATCAGACTTTTGAACATATAACATTCTACCAATTATGCACTGTCACTTTGCACTCTACACTTTAATATGGATACCAAGCATTGTTCAAGCTTTATAGTCTTATATCTTTTTCTCTTATTGTATTGTAGTTGTTGCTCTGGTTTTTGGTAATGTTATGGTGTATGTTAAATGTATGTTGTTTTGTCTAAGCACCTGGGACTGTAAAGAACAAAAGTTTGTTCAATCATATACTATGTATGTGAATGAATGACGATAAAAATTGAGTTGAGTTGAAAACAACAAAAAAATATACACAGAGAAATAAATTTAAAGAGAAAAAAATTCAAATAGCAATTAAGACTCAATTTAATTGGTTGAACTCTCTCTGTCTAGGCTGCCTATTCTGATGACACACATGTTAAACAGTATTACCTCCTCCCATCTTTGGGTATCTACCATTATATTTTAATTACATTAATTATAAGACTGGTGTGTGTCCTTCCTAACCATGTCCAGTCAACTGAATTCACCACACTGTAGGTGAACACAAAAGAAGGTGCAGAAACATCTCAATGATGATGGATGAACAGAATAGGATGCACCTGAGCCAAATGTCAATGGTTGTAACAAAAGGTTTGAATATTTGTGTCAGTGTGATATTTCAGTTTTCCATAAAAAAATTTGCAAATATTTCTAAACTCCTGGTTTTACTTTGTTATTCTGGGATGTTAATTGTTGCTTGTTGAGGGAAAAAATAATTTAAACAATTTTAACATAAGGCTGCAACATAACAAATTTGAAAAATCTAAAAGGGTCTGAATAAATTCTGAATTTGTTCTGTCACTAGTAATGGATAAAATGGAGCCCAGTAAGGATTGTATATGATATGGTTATGGGAAGTAAATACACACCATGAAAGGTTTTTTCTTATTAACACATGTGGACATATTCAAGATTTGATCTTTATTTTAACAGTATCTATAAAAAAATGTGATATACTAAAACATCACAAACATCATGCCACATTTTCATTTAGTAGTCCACTGCATAATTTAAACAAATAAATGCGAATTATCCATGTGGAAAAATGTACATACACCTTACATTTATCATTACCTCAAATATCTAAAATTAGAATCAGGTACACAAGACCAGGCACAAATTATTAAAACATTATTAGAGAGCATTTTTGGTTTGCTCTTTGTCGTTGAACTTTGTGTTATCACCATACCTAGATTAAAAGAGCTCTGTCTAAGGTCTTTATAAAAAAAAAAAAAAAAAAAAAAAAAAAAAGATCATGGAATGCATACGAGTCTGGTGAGGGATTTAAAAAGATTTCCAAACATTCAGGAATTAACCATTTTACTGTTCAGAAGATCATCTATAAGTGGAGAAGAAATGGATTAGGCACACATGACACACCTTAAACACTGTACAGCTGAAAGAGGTCTGCATGGAGGAGTGGGAAAAACTCTCTCCTGGTCAGAGACTGGTATACAGTCACAGGAAATGCCCACAAGACCATTCCTTTTCTGGCCATTGCCACATTCCGTCACTTAAACTGTAGCAAGTAGCATTCCATATCTTTTGCCTGCTGATCCGATAACATTTTTGGCTCTTTTCTATATTTGACTTTTCCTAAGGCTGATGGCTACTCTCCAAAGAACACCTTTTACTGTCGGCCATCCATCATTTCTCAAGAATCTGGTGAGGCTCTCTGTGTAGGAGTGGTGAGCTCAAGATCAAATACCCTCAGTAGCAGCTGTACTTGCCTGAGGTACAGTAGGGCCTTGAGGAGATGCATCAATATAAATAATACTATCTGAATTCCTTGTAATTCTGTCATGAATCATTCTTCTGTCTTCAGCAGTATACACACAACATAAATTGTAATGTGGTTGCCATTCCTCAGCTGTGTTTCTACTGTGGAAACCTTACCAGGATTTGCTGAGTGTTTCTACAATGAGCTCACCATTCTCCACATTAATTAGCACAAGGTTCTTTTGATCAGCCCACTGTTTTTCTCTTGATTCATATCCCTTAACATATGCCATAGCCTTTGCCTGAACACAGACCTATCCGTTTTCAAACAGGACGCACCGTCTTACAACTGGCCATCTCACCCCTGCCACCAAATGGGTTGACCTAGTTAGTGTCCAGCGACTACCATTGTCCTTCCACATGTGTGGTCTCTGCTGCATGAATGCAATTCCAGATGATTTTATGAGGCATGACTTACCAAAAATTCCCAAAATAATTGGCTCAGTTGCAATGACAATTTTATATGCAAAAATAAAAATATTTACTTTGATACTGCTAAATTTCCCCCTTAGGGCAAATAATGTGCTATCACATTAATATAAAATTCAAAAAAAAAAAATAGAAAATTATAAAATTATTAGTTTAGATGGGATTCATACTCTGATACATAACTGGCAGTAGTAAGAAACAATTTTTCTTAGGGGTAAATCTGCTTCTACACATTTTTTTAAGAATCCACACAAGTATATGAACAGCAATGAACAAAGAGAAATCTGACCAAGATGAAGTCTGTCGAGTACAGTATAACTGATGATGCCACCTTTTTTTTTAAAATTTTCCTTTTAAGATCTAATAGTTTCAACACTTACATTAACCCTGTTTTCACTTTCTTTACTTCGTCTGTAACATACAAGTGTTTATAAATGGGTCTCAAAGTCAGTTCCACTTCCTAAATCAGTAATCAGCTACTGCTACAGAAAACACTTTATTGCTGTTATTTTAAAAGGACTCTCATTTTAAAATGTGAATACTTAAATGAAATAATGTTTATTTCACTTAACCATAAGTAATAAGCTGCTTCAGGTAAAAAAAAAAAGTTTTGGATCAGGGATATCAATCTCAGTTTCTGGACGTTCTCAATGGCTACAACTTTTCACCACAATGGATTTGTGATATTAATAGTTGTATAAGGTCACTAGCTGTGAAATTTCCTAAGAGAATTGACCTCAGTTATGGTGGCATCGGTTAATTTGATGTATTAAAAGTATTATTAACTAATGTAGTACTTTTTTTATATACAATATTTGTTTTGTTTTTTCTTTTCTTTCATAAAAGCTCACACAACACAATTATCATACCATTGTAAACTGAATTAGTGCTTCTACTTTACAGTTGCAAGAGTCTGGGATTGAATGAGAGGCTTTTCACTGTCTATCTATCTGGAGTCACAAAGTTCTCTCATTGTCCCCAGGGATCTTTCCCCTGCATATTCCCAAGACATGCACGTTAGCTTTAATAGCATCTCTAAACTGACTAGGCCTGGCAAGACGCAGGTCTCATGGAGGGTAAAATGTCTTTTTTTACACCAAATGTCTACGGAATCACTGATCTCTGTGCTATAAACTACAAATCACAATTCAAGAATTTTTTCTTATCTGGAAAGGCTAAGTACCTTGCTCTTTGCCTGTGGACCATGGAAATTTAGCATTTGATTTCATATAATATCAGTTACAGTGTAGGATACCTAACTGGTAAGCTCTTGTCTGTTTTAATTAGACGTGATGAGATTAAACACAGTGCACCAAGGTACAACAAGAAAAGCAAAACAATGCCAGCAAAACATTGCACAGTACAATAGGTGCATAATTTTCTGAAATGACAAATTATCGATATCTAAACCACAGAACAAACAATGACTTTTGAAGAAATGAGTTACTAAACTGAATCTAGCACATAGGATAGTCCTCTGAAATACGTGCCATCTGTTCACCTTAAGTACACTGTCAATGTGGGTTCAATGCAGTACTAAAAGTGACCAGAGGGTAAGCATGTCCCAACCATACTATTAACTTGTCTATGTACAATACTAAACAGGCACAGAACTTCAAGATTAATCATACATAGGGTGACCATTGCAAAAATGCATCTGTTCTAGATAGATAGATAGATAGATAGATAGATAGATAGATAGATAGATAGATAGATACTTTATTAATCCCAAGGGGAAATTCATAAAAAAAAATATGAAATAGCCTAAAATCTGTCAGATCTGATAATGCTTTCATGTTGACATTTTCTTTCTTTAAGTCGATGTACATTCTATGCTATTTGCATTGTTTTAACCCTTCTTTGTAGGCCCAATGATGACCTACATGCATCCGTTGGTCAAACTGCATGCATCAAATCTACTGAACCACTTAATCTAATTTTAGTTTCTAGTAGGGCGACTAGTTAATATTTGAACTTCCGCAAGTGTAACTTACTGCACTATATAGTAGATGCTGACAGGAAGAGAGGAGGAATTGACATGAATGTCAGTTTGGTTCACTATACAACTATGTTGACAGAGTAGAGCTGCATTACCATTAAACTCCAAATCATTACAACAGATGGCCAAATGAAAAAGTAGTTATGCAGACAAGTTAAAAAATATTTACCCATATTTCTGACCTAGGTGTAATGCTGACACTTACAGCATGTTTTTTTTATTATTATTACAAACAAAGGTGCTAGTGACTTAAAAATGCACATTCACTCTTCAAAGCACAAAACTGCTGTTAAGGGAAAGAGCTCATAAGCTACTTTATGAGACGAGGTAAAAGAGAGGATGCTGTAATTGCAGCTGATGATGTTTTTGTATTTCACAATAATTACAAATTAGTGAAAAGCCTAGTGGATGAAAAGGATTTATGTATGGGGTACAGGGAATAATATTTATTTGTGTCATTAGGTTTCAAAGTGCTTCATTAAACCTGACCATTTCTTGCAATCAGCAGGGACTTCTCCTAAGTTATGATGAATGTAACTGCTTTATTTTTGTTATTTAATTTTTTTGCTATCATGAAAGAGAAACAGCAAACATGGAAGTATTACAAAAGCTTTGTAAGAAGATAGAAGTGTTGTTTAGAAAGAGGTAAAGATTTATTACTTTTGAGGCATGTGTCAACGTTTATGGAGGATTGTTCATACCAAAAATAAATAAAACCCAATTGTTAACTGCAATGCAATACATACAGTATTGCATGTGGTAAAAAAATCCTGTGTATGAAAATGTGCTACCAAAATAAATGTTGTTGTTCTGGTGCATTTCATTTTGCCATTATTTTATTATGTCATAACCCAGCCATGGGCGTGATGCAAGAACCAATAGGTTTGTTCATGCTGGTCCCAAGTCTGGATAATTGGGGAGGGTTACATCAGGAAGGGCATCCAGTGTAAAATTTTGCCAGATATGCGAACAACAATACAGATTTCCATGCTGGATCGGTTGAGGACCGGGATAACAACAGCCGCTACCAGTACTGTTAGCCAAAGGTGTGCAGAGTGAAATTAGGCTACTGTTGGCCGAAGGAGAAGGAGGTGGGAAGGCATGTCTGGAGGCAGGAGGAAGAGTAGGAGAGTGGAAGTGTGGGTAGGAACTTTGAATGTTGGCAGTATGACTGGTAAAGGGAGAGAGTTAGCTGATGTGATGAGAGAAGGAAGGTTGATATAAATGGAAAGGAATACAGCCAGGTGGATCGGAGGTGGATTCAAATTATTCTACCATGATATGAATGGAACGAGAAATGCAGTAGGGGTTATCCTGAAAGAACAGTATGACAAGAGTGTTTTGGAGGTGAAAAAGAGTGTCAGACAGAGTGATGAACATGGAAATTGAAGGTGTGAGGATGACAGCTTTTAGTGTATATGCTCCGCAAGTTGGGTGTGTGATGAATGAGAAAGATGATTTCTGGAGTAAGATGGATGAAGTGGTGGAGTGTGCACCCAACAGTAAGATACTGCTGATTGAAGAGAATTTCAGTGGACTTGCTGATGAAGGGAACAGAGGGAATATGGAGGTGATAGGTAGTTATGGTGTCAAGGAGAGGAATGAAGAAAGTCAGATGGTTGTGGATTTTGTGAAAATTATGGCTACGGTAAATACATATTATAAGAAGAGGGAGGGACACAAGGTAATCTACAAGAATGGAGGAACATGCACACAGGTAGATTATATCCTATGCAGGAGAGTCAGCCTGAAAGAGACTGGAAATTGCAAAGTGGTGGCAGGAGAAGCGTAGTTAGGCAGCATAGGATGGTGGTCTGTAGGATTATGCTGCAGATCAAGAAGAGGAAGAAAGTGAGGGCAGAGCCAAGGATCTAATGGTGGAAGTTGAAAAAGGAAGACTAAGAGTGGAGTTCAGGGAGGAGGTTAGACAGGCATTGGGTGGCAGTGAAGAGTTACCAGACAGCTGGGCAACTACAGCAGAAGTGGTAAGGGAGACAGCAAGAAGGGTACCTGGAGTGACATCTGGGCAGAGGAAGGAGGAAAAGGAAACCTAGTGGTGGAATAGGGAAGTACAGGAGAGTATACAGAGGAAAAGGATGGCGAAGAAGGTGGGATAGTCAGAAAGATGAAGAAAGAGGACAGGAGTACAAGAAGATAAGGTGTAAGGTGAAGGGAGAGGTGGTAAAGGCTAAAGACAAGGCATATGATGAGTTGTAGGAGTGGTTGGACACTATGGGGGGGAAAAAGGACCTGTACCGATTGGCTAGGCAAAGGGGCCGAGCTGGGAAAAATGAGCAGCTGTTTAGGGTGATAAACGATGAAGATGGAAACAAACTCACAAGTAAGAAGAGTGTGTTGAACAGATGAAAAGAATACTTTGAGAGGTTGATTAGTAGAGAGAGAGAAGGTTGGATGATTTGGAAATAGTGAACCAGGAAATGCAACGGATTAGCAAGGAGAAAGTAAGCATAGCTATGAAGATGATGAACAATGGGAAGGCTGTTAGTCCAGGTGACATACCTGTGGAAGCATGGTGGTGTTTAGGAGAGATGGCAGTGGAGTTTTTAACCAGATTGTTTAATGCAATGTTGGAAAGTGAGAGGATGCCTGAGGAGTGGAGAATAAGTGTACTAGTACCAATTTTTAAGAATAATGGAGATGTGCAAAACTGCAGTAACTACAGAGGGTTAAAAATTGAGCAGCCGCAGCATTAAGTTATGGGAAAGAGTAGTGGAAGCTAGGTTAAGAAGGGAGGTGATGATTAGTGAGCAGCAGTATGGTTTCATGCTGGAAAGGAGCACCATAGATGTGATGTTTGCTCTGAGGGGGTTGATGAAGAAGTATAGAGAAAGCCAGAAGGAGTTTCATTGTGTCTTTGTGGACTTGGAGAAAGCATATGACAGGGTGCCTAGAGAGGAGTTATGGAATTGTATGAAGAAGTTGGGAGCGGCGGAGAAGTATGTAGGAGTTGTACAATATATGTACGAGGGAAGTGTGACAGTGGTGAGGTCTGCAGTAGGAGTGACGGATGCATTCAACGTAGAGGTGGGATTACACTCAGCAGGCTCCTATCAATTATGAAGAATTCACTGCATCCACTAAACAGCGTCATCTCCAGACAGAGGAGCAGCTTCAGCGACAGACTGCTGTCACTGTCCTGCTCCACTGACAGACTGAGGAGATCGTTCCTCCCCCAAACTATGCGACTCTTCAATTCCACCTGGGGGGGGGGGCTGGTAAACATTAATATTATTCAAAGTTATTGTCTGTTTTTACCTACATTTTTTTATTCTTTAATTTAATATTGTTTTTTTGTATCAGTATACTGCTGCTGGAGTATGTGAATTTCCCCTTGGGATTAATAAAGTATCTATCTATCTATTAGGGATCGGCTCTGGGCGCTTTCTTTTTTGAATGGTGACGGACAGGTTGACAGGAGATATTAGACAGGAGTTTTTGAATAACACTGATCTGTAACAAGAGTAGGGAGCAGGTTGAGGAGACCCTGGAAAGATGGAGATATGCTCTAGAGAGGAAAGGAATGAAGGTCAGTAGGAACAAGACAGAATACAAATTATTATCAACAGTACAGAGTAACAGGGATTGTGGGAGGTGAAGAAGTGGGTGGAGAACAGTGTCGGGAGTAATTTGTGAGAGACGGTTATCAGCGAGAGTGAAAGGGAAGGTGTATATGTTATATGGTTTGGAGACGGTGGCACTGACCAGAAAGCAGGAGACGGAGTTAGAGATGGCAGAGTTAAAGTTAAATGTTATGATTTGCGCCAGGTGTGACGAGGATGGACAGGATTAGAAATGAGTATATTTACCTGACGAGGTAAGAAGCGGTATCGTGGCAGCAGAGCCGGCGCTAAGCTAAAGGCGAAGCGGCTTGTAAGAAAGTGGCGTTACAAACCTCTGGTGCTTTCTGTGATCCTGGGAAATGTGAACTCACTACCAAATAAGATCGATGAACTGGCCGCGCTGGTGAAAAATGTCAGGACCTACAGAGAATGCAGTTTGTTGTGCTTTTGTGAAACGTAGCTAACAACTAACATCCCAGATGCTAACATGGAGCTACCTGGGTTTAGCACAGTTAGAGCGGACAGAGATGCAAATACCTGCGGAAGGTGGAAAGGAGGAGGACTCGCACTATATGTGAATAAAAGATGGTGCAACTCTGGACATGTAAACGTTAAAATCTCCACTTGCTGCAGGGACATCGAACTGTTGGCCGTAAATCTGCGTCCCTATTACTTGCCCAGAGAACTTGGACACGTCATTGTTGTTATTGGTTACATCTACCTCCTCAGGTGGACGTGGAGATAGTGGGTGACATCATCCATTCTGATGTTGCTAAACTGCAAACGCAGCACCCTGAGGCGCTTGTGCTAATAGCTGGAGACTTTAACCATGTGACGCTGGACAAAACATGGCCTGCCTTCTCCCAGTATGTGGATTGTAACACCCAGGAAAATAGGACTATTGATCTACTGTATGCAAACATTAAAGACGCATACAGCACCACCCCACTGCCTGCGCTTAGGAAAGCGGATCATAACCTAGTTCTGCTTCAGCCTCACTACAAACCAAGACTGAGGGAGCTACCTACAACTACACGCTCATTCAGGAAGTGGTCCCCTGAGGCAGAGCAGGCTCTGAGAGAGTGCTTTGGAACTACGGACTGGGATATCCTGCAGGGATCATATAGTGAGAACACTGAGGTTGTTGACTGCACTACTGATTACATCAACTTCTGTATGGACATTGTAGTTCCAGTAAGAACAGTATGCTGCTATGCTTACAACAAGCCATGGATTACAAGTGACATCAAGGGCCTTTTGAACCAGAAGAAAAGGGCTTTTAAAAGCGGTGATCAGCATGAGCTCAAGTGCGTACAGAAGGAACTCCAAGTCCAGCTCAGGGCGGCGAAGGAGGAGTAACAGGAGAAAGCTGGAGCAGAAGTTACAGAATAACAGCATGAAGGAAGTGTGAGATGGGATGAAGATCATCACTGGCTGCAGCTCGAAATGGGGTGCCACCATCGAGAGAGACGTGGAGAAAGCAAACCAGATGAACAACTTCTTTAACAGGTTTGACCACCCTAACCCACTCTCACCTCAGAGTACTGCACCCTCCACCCATCCTTCTGCTGACACCAGCATAGGAAAGAGTTTCCCCCCACCCATAATTACAGCAGCCCAGGTAAGCAGAGAGCTGAGGAGACTTCGTACCAGCAAAGCAGTGGGTCCAGATGGAGTATCGCCACGACTGCTGAAGGTCTGTGCGTTGGAGCTGGGGAGTCCTCTACAGCGCATCTTCAACCTGAGCCTGGAACAGGGGAGAGTCCAGAGGCTTTGGAAAACATCTTGCATCACCCCAGTCCCAAAGGTATCACATCCTAGTGAGCTGAATGACCTCCGGCCTTTCGCTCTGACGTCACATGTGATGAAGTCCATGGAGCGGCTGCTGCTTCACCACCTGAGGCCACAGGTCTGCCACGCCCTCGACCCTCTACAGTTCGCATACCACCTCTGCTCCTCAGGGACAAGCTGACAGAGATGGGAGTAGATTCATACCTGGTGGCATGGATCATGGACTATCTTACAGACAGACCTCAGTATGTGCGTTTCGGGAACTGCAGGTCTGACATTGTGGTCAGCAACACAGGAGCGCCGCAGGGGACTGTACTTTCTCCAGTCCTGTTCAGCCTATATACATCGGACTTCCAATACAACTCGACTCGGAGTCCTACCACGTGCAAAAGTTCGCTGACGACACTGCTATCGTGGGCTGCATCAGGAGTGGGCAGGAGGAGGAGTATAGGAACCTAATCAAGGACTTTGTTAAATGGTGCGACTCAAACCACCTATAACTGAACACCAGCAAAACCAAGGAGCTGGTGGTGGATTTTAGGAGGACCAGGCCCCTCATGGACCCCGTGATTATCAGAGGTGACTGTGTGCAGAGAGTACAGACCTATAAATACAGTTAGGTCCATAAATATTTGGACAGAGACAACTTTTTTCTAATTTTGGTTCTGTACATTACCACAATGAATTTTAAATTAAACAACTCAGATGCAGTTGAAGTGCAGACTTTCAGCTTTAATTCAGTGGGTTGAACAAAACGATTGCATAAAAATGTGAGGCAACTAAAGCATTTATTGGGAGAAGGATGCTAGGGATGAAGCTGCCAGGTAAGAGGAAAAGAGGAAGGCCTAAGAGGAGGTTTATGGATATGGTGAGAGAGGACATACAGGTGATAAAGAACAAGATGCAGAGGACAGGAAAATATGGAAACAGATGCGGTAACACCTAATGGGAGCAGCCAAAAGATGTAGAAGATGATTATTTTATCACATGGTAGTTAAAAACATATCAACCAACTGATTGATTACTTTCACTTCAGGTCACATTTTTATGACAGTTTAAAATGCAACAGAAGGGCGTACTGCACTTTAATTTATGTCCACAGATCATGTGTCATAGCTAAAAGCAAAGCAAATTGCACTTTGCTTACCGACCTTGCCAAGTGTACTACATTTCGATTCAAGACCATGCATTAATCTTACCCGAACTGAATGTAATCAACTGACCAATCAGCATCAAAAGCTGGGATCAGGGGAGTCAACAGATGAGGTAAAAGAAATTCCACTTCTAAACATTTCTGTGTTTAGGGTGATTAACAGTAAAAAATATTTTTTGGGTTTCAATGAAAAAGATATTTCTTATGTTGTCTGACCCTGTAGTTAGGATATAGCGGGTTGGATGATGGATGGATGTCTGAATAATGTGTTATGTTTGTCTTATATCATAGTGTTCCCTTCTTCTTTGGATAGTCATAACCCATCTGTCAAAAGGTTTAGCAACAGCTGGTACTGTCATTCCTATCTGCAGGTATTTACAAACCATAATGCACTCTAAGGATGTTACTGTAGCAGCTGGAAATTCTTCTCCTGTTGCTACTTCTATTATACTAGGGGGCTTCGCCCCCTGCTCGTTTCGCTCGCCAACCCCTGTGTTTGGTTAATCGGATATACAATTTTACATATTTTTTTTGGAATTGTTTCAATTTCATTATTTTCACTTTTACTTTAAAGGTTCATTAAAAACAATATTGTTTGGAGACACATTGTGACAACGCAACGTATAACTGCCCGTGAGTGAATATTGTTTCTGTTTCTGTAATAAACAATCCGAGTTTTTCTGTTTGTCCCTCTGATTTATTGATTGTCATAGCAAAAGCTATTCTCACGGTAAACTGCAAACATTTTACTACGAATGGCATATCACGATCTCCTTTGGTGTGTAATGTTATTCGTGGAATATATACAGCACCTTTCTCTTTGCCTGTTAATATTTGTATCGCTTCTCCGAGATCATCAATATACACCCGACCGAATTGTGTACTCTTTGAAATTTAACTTGTCGTTCTTTTAACTGTTGTGGGACCACAGAGTCTCATAGCATATGGTCCATCAATGTGTAAATCCACGTTTTGTCCATTGAATGATGCGAATGCAAAAAAAAGACTTTGTTGTCTACTCTTTTTTTTCAGACCTCAATTTGTCCTGGTATTTTTTCAGTTACACCCAGTTCTGATGATTAATCACCTTTTGTTTGCGGTAATGCAGTTGTTTCTATCTTTTCTTTGATACTATAGTGACTGACATGATAAAGTGTCAAAAAAGTTTGACTTGAACAATCGCTGACTTCCTAACCCCAAACACAACTTTCTAGCACCCTCTCCAACGACCCCCCTTACCGCATCAAATCAATACCCCACTATCAGTCCTCCGTGCTGTACTCCGCCTTCCCTCAATCGGACCTAACAGTCACTTAAAACCAAAAAGCCCTCAACCTGGCTGGGACGCTACAATACTTTCAAATTTTACTGCTTTCATATTCTGTACCTTTGTCTGCATGTGTATCGCGCCATCGCTTGTTTGAGCCTTTCGAATTCCACTGCTTTCATAATCTCTTATCTGCCTTTTTGTCTCTCCAATGCCTTTGGGTCTCTATTCTCCGTATTGTCCTTATACGCTTTATATGCACTGAGAGCACATGATTTGTGTGTACTATGTGCTTTTACACGATTGATTTTGTTTTTGATGGGTGTGCTCTTATATATTCCGTACTATCTTTGTTGACCTTTGCGGACCCCGTAGTGTCTTACGTTTGACTCTGGAGTGCAGTGCAGAATCCTCTTTTCTGTGTGGCTGTGTCGTTAGTTGTTAGCTACGGTTGCGTTGTTTATCCAGGCGGGCTCGTGTTTGTATATCCGTCAGTCGAGCTCGTTCGTTTTAAACCCGTGCCTGCTTTGCTTCCGCAGTTTCAGACACACATTGTAGGCGCCTGCGTTCATTGATCTTATCCAGGTGGGCTCGTGTTTGTATCGTTGAGCTGTATTGTGTTTGAATTTGGTGTAAAGTGTTCAGCGGTTTGTACAATCCCAAGCAGCACATTATTCCTAACTTCACTCCGCAGTAGTGCCACTCACAATATGGCGGTGACGCCTGCGGCTTCCATACTATGTCGGGTTTCACTATGCTGTGTAGGCGCCTTTGCCTTTCGTACCTTCCCGTGCCTTCCGTAATATATTTGTGGACCTGTGGGGCCTCCATAGCCTCTTCCGTTTGAATCTGGGCTGCAGCGCAGAATCCTCTTTTTTGTGTGGATGTGTCGTTAGTCGTTAGCTATGGGCACGTTGTTGCTTCATTTCTCATTCACGTCAGTTGAGCTCTTTCGTTTTTGGGCCGTGACTCCTTCGTGCGCGGTGGATACGACTTCGCTTGCGGTTTATGAGACGTGTGCTGTACGCGCCTGCGCAGTACGTCTCATGGTCCCATCGCCGTGTACCTGCGTCCATGCCATCCGGTTTACCATTCTCAGTTAGTAATATGGATCAGCCCTTTCCAGCAATCAGTCGACACAGCAGAGAATGAAATCATCATGTTCATCTCCAGCTTCCACCTGTTCAATAAGAAGGTGGATCCCATGCCTTATCAACTACAATTTTTAGCGCTGAGTGAATACACTTGAGATTGGAATGTCTGCTGACCCCACTGTTGATGCCAATTGGTCATTAGATTACACTCAGGTTTTGTCATAATTAAAACGTGGTCTTGAATCAAAATGCAGTAAGTTTGCTTAGTTTTTAGTTATGACACGCGATCCATGGACATGGATTCTAATGCAATACGTGTTTGTGTTGCATTTGAAACTGGAAAGAAAATTGTCTGATGTTGTGAAAAGCAATTGGTCACTGGGTTAGTAATTTTTTTTTTTTATTATGACGCGATAAAACCATGCCAAAATGTAAGGTGCCACGTGCAAATGCACTGCACCACAATGTAGATGACACGTTGGATTGCATTTTATTTTGACATGAATAATTTTTAATACGTGTTCTCACGATCTCTTTAACGAAAAATAAAATATGATTTCCCTATGATAAATTACATTTAAACACATGTGTTGGCTGCGCACACACGCCGACGAAGCAAACACTTTTAATACCGGCTATTTTCGTTTGCTTTGAAAACCATCCATTTTTTTGGCCTGATCTCATTATTTACAGTTTACTGGCAGTTGTTAAACAAATAAAGCCATTTAGGTTTGGAAAACTTAAAAATTGAGTCAAATAAAATTATGGTGGAAAAATATTTTCATTAGCAACGGTAACTTACTAATTAAGAAAAGTGACTACGGCTCTGCAGAAACTGTTAGAAACCCCAGGATCATATTATGACTGCACACGTGAAAACAAACCTCGCACCACTACATTAGAAATAAATGGTTTTCACTTTTCATAGAAAGCCAGAGTTTAAAGTTAACTTTAGTCTGATTACTTGATCCCAAAGCTGCGAATCATTTAACCCTATAACATTATTATGCTTATTTGTCTCATATCAATCAGGAATACGTACACTTCTCACCTCCCAGTCAAGACGCTTTCTTATATTACTACACGGCAAACATCAGTTTTATGCACTAAAGTGCAGTCGGCAACTTACCGCTTCTCTAACGCCTGGCGCATCGTAACCTTGGTCAAAATACGGCAAAGCATCCACAAAAACTTCACCAGCCACAGAGCTCGTTCCGGCCATCTTGACCAGGGGGCTGCAAGACCGTGACCCAGAGGCGAGCGTAAAAAGCCGGTGACAACAGAGCTACGTCGCGATGTGATGACATCACACACCTGGAAACAAGACGGAGGTGTACCTATAGTGATGCAGTAGAGGGCGCTGTAATCCGCGTTCCATTTTTATGAGGGGCGCGCGTGAGACCGAAGTTTAAAAAAATGTTAAACGTCAACATGTGTAAGAGCAGTACGAGTTAAGATTACAACCGGGCCTTTATATGTAAATATTTGATTTTTAAACAATTCCACCTATCATTATGTATTATTCGTTTTAATTGCCGAAGCTGCAGTCTACCCCAGCAAGAATAAAGAGCAAGGCAAGAACCAAGCAGACAGTAATATTTTTTTAAAAGTTAATTTTACACAATTCATGAATATTTGTATGCCTGTTCCAGAGTCTGTGATGCTTACAATAAAGTAAAACAAAGAGTCTTAATAAGGCTTTGTTATTATGTGTGGCTCCCACCTAAGTCAGGTGTGTTGGAGTCTTTTTACATTCACAGTATTAAAATATTTTTCAGAATTTGACAATGTAAAAGTGGTGTTCCTCATGGGTCAGTGCTGCTGCCGATGCTCTTTTAAATACGCAGTACATGTATGACATAGACAAGAATATAACCACAAAGCTGGTTAAATCGGCAAATGATACTAAACTTGGAAGAAGAGCTGATAATGAAGAATAACTAAATTGTTACAGAGAGACTTGGAGAGCAGACAGGCTTGGACAGATTTGTGGCATATGACATTTAATGTAAGTAAATGTAAAGTGTTACACGTTGGAAGTAGAAATGTTACACAATTTGAGGTCTGAAAAGTGCACCTTTCGAGAAGGACCTAGGAGTTATAGTGGACTATTATTGTTAAGTTTGTTGATGACACAGTGGTCTTAAGCCTTGTTCCCCACAATGACGAATAGGAAGGACAACGACGATGTGGCCTGTCTAGATGAGATAGAGAACTTGGCAGGCTCATGGCAGGCTCATGAATGTCAGCAAGACCAAGGAGCTTGTGGTGGACTTCAGGCGTTATTTTTTTTGTTGTTGTTCTTTATTTCACCTTATACAATTTCTTGTATTAGGAATTTGTTAGTTTTCGCATACCCCTTGGGGTCAGAGCGCATGGTCAGCAATTTTACAGCGCCCCTGGAGCAATTACAGGTTAAGGGTCTTGCTCAAGGGCCCAGCAGAGTAGGATCTCTTTTTTTGCAGTGACGGGGATTTGAACCGGCAACCTTCTGGATACCAGCACAGATCCTTAGCCTCAGAGCCACCACTCCGTTAGCAGCAACAGATCTACAGCCCCATCAGCATAAATGAAGTTCCTGTTGAGAGGAGGAGCAGCTTCAAGTACCTGGGTGTGTATATCACCGAGGACCTGACATGGACCCAGCACACACAAACTCAGGTCAGGAAGGCAAGACAGTGCCTTTATCACCTGAGCAGACTGAGGAAATTCAAGGTCTTCCCAACTATTGTCAAGCAGGTCTTCCAGCTTACAGGGAAAACTTAGGGGTTGGTCTCAGGATCGGCACTCCAGCCACCGTAAAAAAAAAAAAAAAAAACTCACACTGTTCCAGTGTGGTTCTGAGGTGTCACCTTTTGCATGGCTGCACTTGGATCTCAATCCGGGTCATTTGCCGCGTGGTGGGTGCGGCAATGCGCTGTAATCAGCACCTGCTCCCAGCCAACTCTTTTGAATTTTTTTCACAGAAGCGCCATAAAGAGCATCCTAACACAGAGCTGCACATCATGCTGTGAGAATTGCTTGGTCCAGGATCACAAAACCCTGCAGAGAGTGGTGTGTTCAGCACAGCACATCTCAAGGTCAGCACTGTCCTCTCTGCAGGACATCTACACCAAGGGCTGCAGAATCAAAGCTATTAAAATAATTATGGACTCTACCCACCCCAGCAACAGCTTGGTCATCCTGCTCAACTCAGGCAAGTGAATGGGCAGCCTAATGGCAAAGACTGAGAGACTCAAGAGGAGCTTTTACCCTCAGGCCATCAGGATCCTGAACTTTGACATGCCAACAAACATTCAAACCTAAAACTCATTGTACCTTTATTTTAACTTACTGCACAGTGACTGTATACTTTCTGTTGTTTCAGATTTCAGATTATAATTTAACCTTAATCTTGTTTAATTTAATTTATTTTAATATGAGGGCGGCACGGTGGCGCAGTGGTAGCGCTGCTGCCTCGCAGTTAGGAGACCCGGGTTCGCTTCCCGGGTCCACCCTGCGTGGAGTTTGCATGTTCTCCCCGTGTCTGCGTGGGTTTCCTCCGGGCGCTCCGGTTTCCTCCCACAGTCCAAAGACATGCAGGTTAGGTGGATTGGCGATTCTAAATTGGCCCTAGTGTGTGCTTGGTGTGTGGGTGTGTTTGTGTGTGTCCTGCGGTGGGTTGGCACCCTGCCCAGGATTGGTTCCCTGCCTTGTGCCCTGTGTTGGCTGGGATTGGCTCCAGCAGACCCCCGTGACCCTGTGTTCGGATTCAACGGGTTGGATAATGGATGGATTTTAATATGACTTAATTTAGTTAATTTCTTTTATTTCAGTTCATTTTATTATCTTTGTCTTCATTTTATTATTATTCTGTTGAATGTTTGCCTTTACATATAACCTACTGGTGAGGCCTCAACTGGAGTACTGTGTACAGTTTTAATCTCCATATTAGAAAAAAAAATGACATAGCAGTGCTAGAGTAGGAACCTCATCAAGGACTTTGTTAAATGGTGCGACTTAAACCACTTAAACCACCTACAACTGAACACCAGCAAAACCAAGGAACTGGTGGTGGATTTTAGGAGACCCAGGCCCCTCATGGACCCCGTGATCATCAGAGGTGACTGTGTGCAGAGGGTGCAGACCTATAAATACCTGGGAGTGCAGCTGGACGATAAATTGGACTGGGCTGCCAATACTGATTCTCTGTGTAAGAAAGGACAGAGCCGCCTGTACTTCCTTAGAAGACTGGCATCCTTCAACATCTGCAATAAGATGCTGCAGATGTTCTATCAGACGGTTGTGGCGAGTGCCCTCTTCTATGCAGTGGTGTGCTGGGGAGGCAGCATTAAGAAGAAGGATGCCTCACGCCTGGACAAACTGGTGAGGAAGGCAGGCTCTATTGTTGGCATAGAGCTGGACAGTTTGACATCCGTAGCAGAGCAACGGGCACTCAGCAGGCTCCTATCAATTATGGAGAATCCACTACATCCATTAAACAGTGTCATCTCCAGACAGAGGAGCAGCTTCAGCGACAGACTGCTGTCACTGTCCTGCTCCACTGACAGACTGAGAAGATCATTCCTCCCCCAAACTATGCGACTCTTCAATTCCACCAGGGGGGTAAACATTGAACATTATTCAAGTTATTGTCTGTTTTTTTTACCTGCATTTTTATTACTCTTTAATTTAATATTTTTTTGCTGCTGGAGTATGTGAATTTCCCCTTGGGATTAATAAAGTAGGGCGGCGCGGTGGCGCAGTGGGTAGCGCTGCTGCCTTGCAGTTGGGAGACCTGGGGACCCGGGTTCGCTTCCCGGGTCCTCCCTGCGTGGAGTTTGCATGTTCTCCCCGTGTCTGCGTGGGTTTCCTCCGGGCGCTCCGGTTTCCTCCCACAGTCCAAAGACATGCAGGTTAGGTGGTTTGGCGATTCTAAATTGGCCCTAGTGTGTGCTTGGTGTGTGGGTGTGTTTGTGTGTGTCCTGCGGTGGGTTGGCACCCTGCCCGGGATTGGTTCCCTGCCTTGTGCCCTGTGTTGGCTGGGATTGGCTCCAGCAGACCCCCGTGACCCTGTGTTCGGATTCAGCGGGTTGGAAAATGGATGGATGGATTAATAAAGTATCTATCTATCTATCTATCTATCTATCTATCTATCTATCTATCTATCTATCTATCTATCTATCTAGAGAATGTCCAGAGAACAGTCACTTGGCTGATTCCGGGATTGAGAGGTATGAGCTATGAGGAGAGACTGAAGGAGTTGAGCCTTTTCAGTTTAAATAAAAAGTGATTACAAAAGGACATGATTAAAGTGTTTAGAATTATGAAAGGAATTACTACACTAGATCCCAGTTCTTACTTTTACAATAAATTCTGCAACAAGAGCACAGGGACATGGTTGGAAACTTGTTAAAGGCAGATTTCTCACAAATGTTAGAAAGTTATTCTTCATGCAAAGAACCATAGACATGTGGAATCATTACAAAGTAATTTAGTGGAGAGCAGGACTTTAGGGATCTTCAAATCTCAACTTGATGTTAACTTTAGGCAATCTAGTTGAATAGGAAGGATTAGCCCCAGAGAGTGTTTGGAGAGAGAATTACTGGCCTGCATGACTTTGGTAGCTGATTCTGGTTTAATTACTATTCTCATCCTCCTTGATCTGAGTGCAGCCCTTGACACTATTTGTCACACTACTCTTCTCAATAGATTATCTTCGATTGGCATTACCTACACTCCAATAGATTGGTTCAGATCCTACCTCTCAGGCCGCACTCAGTTTGTTCAGCTTAAAACTTTCACATCCCAACCCATCGCTGTTACTTCAGGTGTGCCCCAGGGCTCTGTCCTGGGGCCCCTCCTTTTCATTATTTACCTCCGTCCCCTTGGCAATATCTTTCGTAAATATAACATTAGCTTCCGCTGTTATGCTGATGACACCCAGCTCTATCTCACTAGCAAACCTACTGCTTCTTTTCCACCCTCCTCACTTATTGATTGCATAGCAGAAATCAAATCCTGGTTTTCTTCAAATTTTCTTAAATTACATAGTGACAAAACTGAGGTTCTCCTCATTGGTACAAAATCAACATTATCCAAAACTGATCACTTTTCATTTGTTATTGATAATTCCTCTGTCTCCCCTTCCCCACAGGTTAAGAGTCTGGGTGTCATCCTTGACAGTACTTTATCCTTTCAGTCCCACATCAATAACATCTCCCGGTCTGCATATTTCCATTTGCGTAACATTAACCGTATTCGCCCCTCCCTCACTCCCCACACCACTGCTCTGCTTGTTCATAGCTTTGTCACTTCTCGTCTGGATTATTGCAGTTCCCTTTACTTTGGTATTTCTCACAGATCTTTTTATAAGCTTCAACTGGGCCAGAATTCAGCTGCCCGCATCATTATTAGAACCCCCTCTATTCACCATATCACTCCCGTTTTGCAGCAGCTTCATTGGCTTCCAGTTAAGTTCCGCATTCAATTCAAAATTCTTCTACTAACTTTTAAGGCTCTCCACAACTTTGCCCCTCCATATCTGTCTGACCTCCACCATGTTGCCATTCCCTCCCGTACCCTTAGATCCTCTTCCTCCATCCACTTGACTGTCCCCTTTGTCCGTCTTACCACTATGGGAATGCTCTGCTCCCCAGCTCTGGAACTCACAACCATCTGAGCTTAGAAATGTTGAATCATTCTCACTTTTCAAATCTAAACTTAAAACTCATTTGTTTAAGACTGCTTTTTCTCTTTGATTACAATTGCTCTGTCTGATTTTAACTTTTGTATTTTACTTTAGTTTAAAATCTGTGTTTTTTTCTATTGTTCTGTGTCCTTGAGTGTTTAGAAAGGTGCTTACAAATAAATAAAATGCATAATTATTATTATTTTTAGCACTAAAGGCTTCATAATCTTACAAGAGAAGAATATGATATAATGTAATGGAGTGTGTATGTGATGTTTATGCTGATGGCAACCTTCCTTTCAAATGTAATCTATTTATAAAAATACACAGACACCAGTCCACTTTGGACAGACCATCCTGACCTGAATAGTACTGATAAGTGTCTTCTATGGCATTGCCAGGGTTTCATCCCTAGCTCTAGTGTCTTTTGTATTCATTTATGTTATTGTAATTTGTGCATTTTTTTCTGTATGGTCAAGCAAGACTTCCTCTCCTGACTCATGTTTGAATTGGGTTTTTTTGTCTTCTTTGCACAGTTTTCATTATTATTCATTGTTTTTCATCATCTATATATATAAAATCCCAATGTGCGTCCAGGTGTCCGTGTGTGGGTGTCTTCTGGTGAAGTGCGCATGCGCGGGACACAGTGCTATGCGCGATATTACTGTCAGAGAAAGTTAGAGGCGTTTTACGGAAATACAAACCAGTATTACTGCGAGAGGAAATTAAAGGTACACAATACAGTGACGCATATTACAGCCACATACAAGCCAGTATTACTGTCAGAGGAGATTAAAGGCATAGTGTCTCACCCGCAGTTCCTCTTTCAATTGCATCACCAAAGCTAAACTGACCAATCAGATTGTTCGTAGGGACCACACACACATACAGACCTTAACGTTTTATTATATAGTGGATTGTTTTGTTCAGTTATTATTGGTGTTATGTATTTTCTGTTCATTTTGTTCTTTTTAGTTATTATTTAGTCTGTGTGTGCTTAGATTTGTTCACTGATGTTCCATGTATGTTTTAGGTAGTTCCCTAAGAGATGGGGTCACCAGTCAATCACCGCTGAGGGACTGCTCCATCCCCTATAAAGGCTTAGGGATATGCAGTCCCTTGTCGTTCATTGAGTGAGCTTTTTGGTTTGCTGAGTTCTCCTTTTGATTATCGCTTCTTTGAATTCACTGGTTTTAGTGAATTTCTGCTACTGCTTAAAGGATTATGAGTTTTGCTTGAAAGTATTAGGACTTGTTTGCTGAAGATTGCCTTTAAGACAATTCACTGTTTGTCTCCTTTTTGCTTGTTGAACATTTTGTTATACTTTCTTTTTTTTTGTTTGTTGTAAAACATCTTTGTAACGCTTTCTTGTGGACTTGTCTTTACCACCCACTGCAGTTTTTACGATTCTTCCCTGGAGGGATATACTTAATCTTTTGATAGTCTGAGCTATTCCTTTTGAATTTAAAAGTCTGACATCCACTTTGAGGCCTAGTGAGGCCTATAGCTTCCCATTTTCCTGAGACCAGGCTTGCCTTGGAGTGAGTTCTGTTTTGTGAGCTGTTTGTGAAGGCCTCACCCTTTGCTATTTTATGGAGACAGACTATTCATAACACTTTTGTGATGTATGTATTTGAATATGTTTCAGTTTTCTTTCTTTTTATCTTTTATTATTTCTTAATGAGATTTAACTGGTTTATTTAATCATTTTGTGCTATTATTTTATGCCCTGCGGTGGGCTGGCGCACTGCCCGGTGTTTTTACTCCTGCCTTGCGCCCTGTGCTGGCTGGGATTGGATTCAATAGATCCCCATGACCTTGTGTTAGGATATAGTGGGTTGGAAAATGACTGACTGACTTATATTATTTTATGTTAAATGCAGATTTACTCCTTTGGTTTGTTCTTTATTATGTGTATTGTATGTAATGCTGCCGCTGAGGGACCACGTTTATAAACAATGACTCAAAATGCCCACTGGGGGGATATAATTACCATCAAACCCCAGCAAGTCACATATGTTCTGTGACACAAAAATAAAACTTCAAGGACTACAAGGCAAAAGGCACAGAAGGCAATGCCTTTCAAAGGTAATCCCATAAGCGAACAAAGTTATGTCACAGAAACATCCATCCATCCATCCATTATCCAACCCGCTATATCCTAACAACAGGGTCACGGGAGTCTGCTGGAGCCAATCCCAGCCAACACAGGGCACAAGGCAGGAAACAAACCCCGGGCAGGGTGCCAGCCCACCACAGGGCACACACACACACACCAAGCACACATTAGGGACAATTTAGAATCGCCAATGCACCTAACCTGCATGTCTTTGGACTGTGAGAGGAAACCAGAGCACCCAGAGGAAACCCACGCAGACACGGGGAGAACATGCAAACTCTACGCAGGGATGACCCGGGAAGCAAACCTGGGTCTCCTAACTGCGAGGCAGCAGCGCTACCCACTGCACCACCGTGCCACTTGTCACAGAAACAGGTTCAGCACAATCCATTAAATGACAAAAGCCCAGAAAATCGCAACAGAAACTCATCAGGTCCACTAGTACATTCACAATGACCTGCAAGGGTGTCCCCACTATTATAGGGCTGAGGGCAGTTCCTTGACAGTGATGGACAGGTGGCCCTGCCTCTTGGTGGAACCACCCCTAAACACACAACATAAAGTAAGATACACAGTGTAGGTGCCTGAAAAGGAGAACAGGCATCCTGGCTGGAAAGGAGGACAGTTTCTTAACCGGACAGAAGCCAGAATGGAAGGACAAATTAAGTGGCTGGCTGGATGAGGAAACAACCTTGTGGAATAATATCATTGTTGAGCCAGCAGAAGCCTGAAGCTAGGAGCAGTTCCTTACCCTATACGACAGGTGGCAGTGGTCCTTTTGTGGCTGTCCAGTTTGGACACTTGCAAGGGTGCTTGGGAGTTGGAACCCTACAATCCTGTTTGGGTCCTGAGCTGCCCGTAGAGGGCGCTGTCAGGGGAGGACCTCCGTACTTTCCATATGACCCAGAAGTGCTTCCAAGAAGACATGCTGCGGTACCAGAAGCAGTCCCAGATCCGGCTTAAAAAGGAGCCCACCACCTCACATTGGAGAGTCAGAGTCTTTTTGCGAAAGACACGATGGAATAAAAAGGTCATCTCAATTTCACATCCTCATCCAAGTGTGTCGATCCTTAAAAACTTTTTGCCCCACTCTCTTTTTCTAAACTAAAATCTTGTTTTTGATGTTTCTCGTACTGACCTCTGCCTGTATGTTTTGACTTTGATTTTTTTGTTTCTCATTTGGTTCTGACACCAGCACAGCTTTAGATCTCTTGGTTTCATGCATTTAGCTTTTGAATTTTGACTACTGAACTTTTCTCCTGGTTGCTCTTTCTTTATTTTGCTGGACCATCTAGCAGAACATTTTTGTCCTCATAGTTTTTACCCCTTGCTTTGTTTTGCACTATAACTTTGTCTTTTTGATCATCTCCTGGTCCTGTTTTCATTCTTACAATAAACTTTGGACATTTCTTGTGTTCCAGCAACAACTTTTTGATGTTTATGACCTGGAAATTTTTATAATGAAAATGTCTCACCAAATGAACTCTATATCTAGAACAACAAGCATATTAGCTAGTTAGATGAGAATAAAATCAACTTTTGCTCAGTTTAGTGGAAGGAGGTGTAAGGTATATAAGCATAGAAGCTCAGCCACAATGATTTGAAGAATTCATTGATCAAACATTCTGAGCTGTCACAAAACAACTCTGAAAGCCACAGAACTCAGGTCACTGCTTCATTGCTATAACTTCCTGATGCTTCTTGAAAGTGAAAGCCCTTTTCACTAAAATAACTTGCTCAGTATCCTTTTTGCGTCATAGACTTTCTTAATTTCTTTTAAAGGTGTGTACCAAAGTATTTAACTTATACAGGGTGAGTCAAAAGTATGCTAACATTTGAATGGCGGAAACAATTCATTCACAAAACATGCTTCATATGTACAAGATGATTTACAGGAATGTCTCAACCTGTTCCCCATCATGTTCAACACACAAAAACCAACGAGCAACAGTGCCATTTAAAGCCCGGACACACATTTTACAGGGAATAGATGATACCACAGTCCGTATTCTGTCCTTCAGGTCATTGATATCGCAAACTTTCCTGCTATACACGCACTCCTTCACCATACCCGATAACCAGAAATCACAAGGTGTCAAACCAGGGGAGTGTGGAGGCCATGGCAATGGTCCACTATGACCTATCCATTGACCTGGAAATGTGTGGTCGAGATAAAAATAATCCATTAGTGTTAACATAATTTTGTCTTACCCAGTATGTTTTGTCTCATCTCTGCTTAGAAAATAAAATGTATGCACACAATAGAGAGCCTAACATAGCGGTACTGGATGTAAGGAAGAAACCAACCTCTGATGGGATGAGAGTGTATCACAGGGTGCACTCCATCCACTCTCACACAGAATCCATTCAGAGTTTTCAGTTCACCAGAGCAGACCACCTTTGAATTGAATAAGAAAAACTGAGTACAAAGAGAACAAACGGAGAAAGCGTAAATTAATTCCACACAGACGGTGACCAGTTCAGGATTTGTGTTGTAACTGTGCACAACAATGTTGGATTCCTTTTTTTCATTAGGTGCATGCAACAACATTCCTGTGGAAAATGTGGAGTTGCTGAACCGCTGCATGGCACATCACCTCTTAAAGAGAATCTGGCAACACAATGCCACATTGAGGTGAAGATCGGAACAAGCAGACAATGAAATTGGAGTAATGAACAGATAAAACAGATGTTGCTTTATTCTTCTAATCCTTAATCCAAAGTAGAAAGAATGGGCAGCATTCCAAAGGCACAACATAGCAAACACGGCACAGGCAAATATATCCCAAAATTATAGCCACAAGCAGATTCCAAAAGAGCAGGGAAAAGGTCGAAAACAATTATTTACAAAACCAGACACACACACAGAGGAGCATAGACTAGAGGCTTTCACAAAGGCTGAATGTACAGTTCTAAAGAGAAGTGCCATGCCACCCTCCCTCCTTTACTTCCCTTGCCTCACCTATTATGTGTGTGCCACCTGATTAATGCTGAATGGCAAAAGGCCTCAGTGGGAGAGGCTACGGGCATTTTGCAGGCCTAACGAGAGAATTCAAGTGGTTAGAACTGTTGCTTCTCAACTCCAGAGTCCTGTATTGAAATAGTGGCATGGTCACTGACTGTATGGAGTTTGCATGGACTCCTTGTGTCTGTCAATGCTTCCTCCTGGTATTCCAGTTTCCTTCTACATTCTAAAGAAATGCAGGTTATGTTGATTGGTGTGAGTGACTATATATATAAGCATAAGTGAGTCCTGCTACAGAAAAGATGACCCATCCAAGTTTGGTTCCTACATTGTATCCAGTGCTAGGCTCCACCTCCAGTGACCTGAAACTGAAATGGATATTTTTTTTTATTATAATGTATACTTATTTTTTAAAGGCTCTTGCTATATTTTGGATGGTGATGTGGATTTTAATTTTCATGTTTCTTTCATAGCTGCTTCTATTTTCCATCCATCCACTATCCATCCATTATCCAACCTGCTATATCTTAACTACAGGGTCATGGGGGTCTACTGGATCCAATCCCGGCCAACACAGGGTGTAAGGCAGGAAACAAACCCCAGGCAGGGCACACACACAAACACACACCATGCACACACTAGGGACAATTTAGGATCGCCAATGCACCTAACCTGTATGTCTTTGGACTGTGGGAGGAAACCAGAGCACCCGGAGGAAACCCACGCAGATACGGGGAGAACATGCAAACTCCACGCAGGTAGGACCCGGGAAGCAAACCCGAGTCTCCTAACTGCGAGGCAGCAGCGCTACTACTGCTCCACCTTGCCGCCCCTGCTTCTATTTTGCTGACTCAAATGAGAAAAGACTAATAGTATAATTGAAGTCTAATACAAGACTAGGAACTTGAAAGTAAACAAGATGGCGGTGAAAACAGAAGCCAAAATGACTCCTTTGTAATCAACAAAGCAATCAGGCAGTTTATACCCCCATCCAATACTCCATTTATGAATAATTAATCAGTCAATCTAAATAATAGGACCTTTAATATACAGCAGCATAGTTCACGTTTCAAAGCACATAAAATGGAATGCAAAACAGCACCAGATAACAAGCTGCAACACAAAAAATCCTTTGTATAGTCTAGTTCTGTTTCAGGAGACCAAGCGTTACAGTCGCAACTGGTGTGATGATAATATCTACCATGTGTATCGCCAACGGGTGAAGTAGTCCAGTGTTTTATTAGTGCAGATATGTGATAGCAATACATGGCCAAAGAAATGTAAGATGTTGGGACAAGAACATCTTTTTGGAAAGTGAGTTTATGTTAAAATGTTTAAGATTTACAGTAAATGCTAATGACAGACAGAGTGGTGTAGTGGTTAAGAGGCTTTGGACTTCAGAGCCTTGAGGTTTTGGGTTCAGATCCCACCACTGACACCACTGTGTGACTGTGAGCAAGTCACTTCAACCGCCTGTGCTCCAACTGGAAAAACAGAAAGAAATGTAACCAATTGTATCTCAGATGTTGTAAGTCGCCGTGGATAAAGGTATCAGCCAAGTAAAAAAATAGATATGTGTGTTTAGGTCCCATGCATTTTAACACCTCCACATCAAAGAAATAACTCATAAATTCATTTTGTTTCTATATTTCACTGTACCAAATTAAATTGATCTCAATTGCAACTCTTAATTGATATTATATTTTTTTGGAATTATTATTTTATTTGCAGTTAAAGTACAGTAACATTCATCCATCTTTGTTTCTAGACCCACTCGCTCCATTGCAAGGTCACGGGAGGCTACAGCCTATGGCAGCAGAATTGAGTAAAAGTAGAAGATAACCCTGCACAGGCTGAAGCAGAAATATACTGTATTGGCGACGGTGGCGATGGTGACGAGCGAAACACGCAAGTTTTGATTTGTACACGATTTAGCAAAACTGACACTAAAATTAATTTCTCTTGCAATTTCACAATTGTAAAACACAAAACTCACTAAAGAGAGTTTTTTGGAAGTTTTAAGTGGTTCTTTTTTTTTGTTGTCGAAAATAAGGAATACCATTCCCTAAATCAATGTTGGATTAAGACCCCCACAGGCCCCTGAGTGACTCAACAAATACTTTTAACACTGCAGCGCGTGAACACTGGGTCCTTTAAAGCTGTGCACCATTTCTCACTCTTGATTTCAGCACAAGACTTAATCACTTCATTACTCCCCGTGGTTATTTCGACTCATGGATATTTGATCATTTCATAGAGCTTTGGGGGGCTTTGGGTTTACCCCCTTGGCCATTTCAACTTGTCGGCATGTGATTGTTTCATCGTGTAGGGGGTGAGTCCCCTTTGGTCACTTCAACTCATGGACCAGTTGATCATTCCATCGAACATCATGGCTGGGGGATGTACTGTATTGATGAAAATACCCCTTGGTGTGTACCCAGAATGCCCTGATGGTAGATGCGCCCCTGCCCTAAAGCCTTATTCACACTTCCGTGTTTACATGTGCTCTTTACTGCAGCTGCATAATGCATGTAACCTGTTGCACACTAGCAAAATTGTTTCTATGTATGTCTTCTGTTTGCATCAGTGAAGAGGAGCTTAGAGCATTTTTTAAAACATGTGACATGCTGCATGTTTTCCTCACAAAGACACACTAAAATACACCTTCATGCACATTACTGTGTTTTCTTAAAGGAAAATATTACTACACTAGCTGTGTAAGCCCATGCTGTAAAAAGCCCGGGCTCCTAGAAACTGTTGAAATCAGAAAAAAAAATTGAAATGCAGAGTCAGTGGTTTCGTGTTGTGGATGTGCTCACTCCCCTTGTCTGTCAGCAGCTAAGGGAGTTTCATTTTGCCAATGTGCTCAACTCGCTTGTGTATTAGCGGTTAAATGAGTTTGCCTTTCCTTGGCGGTTTCACTTTGGCGACGGAGTCGCTTTCTTTCAGCTTCATTCCGCAGGCTCGCACTTCTTTCTTCTTCTGACTCATTAACTTGGGACTGCCTTGCCGGCTCTTTGAGCTTCATGTTGTAGCCTTGCACTTCTGGGCCGCCACGCACTTAAAGGGCGGACGGATAGACACACACACTTCCACGTGTAGACGCTTATATATAAGATAAGAAGTTGGCCCTTCCATTTCGCCATTAGTTAGCAACCGTCTTTTCCTGCTTCTTAATTCCTACAGAAGAGGTTGACAATGTGCACTCTCCAAGCTCCATGGAATTTCAAATTTCTTTTTTGTCTCAGATGCATCTTTAGGACTGTGATTGTGAAGATCTGTGCTCCCCACTTATATCCTGGAGGGCCTCAGTGGCTGCTGGTTATCACTTGAACCAAATTCTTAAATAGAATCTGTTTATTTGCGACTACTGTAATAAAATATGTTTTAATGACTCAATTTTAGATAACTTGTTTGTTGCAATTTATAACCCTTACTTTCTTATCTAAGTTTCAAAATGCTGGATTTTGGTTTTAATTGTTCCCTTTTTTCTTAACCAGCCATCAGCCATAATGTGAATGTCCACTTGGGATTAATAAAGTATCTATCTATCTATCTATCTATCTATCTATCTATCTATCTATCTATCTATCTATCTATCTATCTATCTATCTATCTATCTATCTATCTATCTATCTATCTATCTATCTATCTATCTATCTATCTATCTATCTATCTATCTATCTATCTATCTATCTGTTAATAATGAGATGTAAATGACAAAGGAACCACCAGCTCTTGAGCTAATGTGCTTCCACTTAAGCCTGTGTGTATGCACCATGAAGTTCCTGCGTTAATAAATTGTTTTGAAATAAACAGAGAACGGAAGGGCCAAGAGGTACAATTTTTTTTCCAGACTACATAATACATGGATAATATTCTCTGAAAACAAAAAAATCTACAATGTGATAAAAATTTGTCTTGGAACAATGAAAGCACAAACAAGTCATGTAAATTAAATAAATAAATAAATACCATATTTCATTATCTGCTATGCCTGGATTTGAATTAGAAACCTGGTTGGATTGAAAACTTGCACCCTCTTCAGCTCTTCAGGACCATAACTGAGGACCTCTGCTGAAGATTGCCATCATAATTGGCAAAGTGGGTATCGAACTACCAGAACATCTGCTCTGGTGGTTCAGCAAAATGTCTTCAATATGACAGGAAATGAGTTCAGTGATCTTTGTCCGCCATACTTGACATCTTTATTTAAATACTAAATGACTGGAAAACCCATGCAGAATTAATTCATGAAATCACTTCCTGTTGCAATCTAAATAGACTCCACACTCCCTGGCAACATTTAAATCCAGAACCATCAAAATCATAACTGAGAATGAGCTGTGCAAATAATGACTTAAACAGTCAGCAAGAGAATGATGAAAAGTGCTTTAGTGCTTTTTATTTTCAGCCAACATGTGTTCAAACAGTGCAGCACTCCTTCAATAAATCAACCATAATAAAATAATTTGTTCAAAGCTAAAAGTAAAACTTGCAGACACTGGGTCCTTTCCTTCTGATCACCTGTTGGGCCAGTGAGTCTTTCTCTTTCTGTCTCCCCAGCACACCCTTCCCAGGTCTTGAAACTGGTGGAGACACCAAAAGCTATGGTGACGCTCTCTGGCTGTCATGCCGACTGCTTCAATTGACATCTGCCAGCACATGCGGAATCCAACTCCCACTTTCGTAATGGCTCCATCGATGTCTGCAGGACCTCAGGGTACTCGGTTGCCCCTGCTATTCCGTGGGAGCAATCTGCCCATGAAGGACTATTCCCCACACTTCCTCCCCATGCCACTGACTGCTCTGCCTCCCATCCATCCATTTCGCTGGCTCGCCTTCCTGATTCTGCCGTTTCCTCTTTCCTTTGCAATCTCCTTGCTTTCTCTCTGCTCAGGCTTCTCTGGCAGTGTGCTGGCAATAATTACAGACTCCAAAGTATTAATGAGGTAATCAACTGAACTGCATGCATCTGTGCATAAATGCATTCTCAGCCAGTCACCCCAATTCACATCCCGGAGCCACTCTACCACGTTACAACACACACATCTACACCCCACATAAGCCCAAGCACTTCTTAATTTATTTATTTTCTTAAAAGACCTGACGCACCAACTCCTCTAACAACACTTTCAGACAGGACTAAACACCTTTCTTCTTGCATCATTTTGCTAGATGTGAAATGCAATTTAGTTTGCAAATTTTTTTGTGAAGCAAAACAAGTTTCCCTGCAAATTCAAATTTGTGCGTATCAGTTTGCTCATCACTAGTAACCAGTGCTGACTCTTGCATCAGCAGTGGGGGGGGGCAGGAATAAGAACAGCATTAGCTGGCATTCCATTACTCAAATAAGCAGCTTCAGTGCCAACAATGGCAGGTCTTATAATGATAGCAAGCTCCCGAAAGCAGCAGTAAGATGAGAGTATTGAGTCACCGCTGGCACACAGCTATGATATATACAAACAATTAATAAAAGGTGAAATTGTCTAATTTGTTTAGTTGAGGATATGCACATATTTCTATTGATAGAAGTGATTATTTATTACATACTAGCAGAAGAAAAAAAAAAATGTTACCAGGGTGCTTTTGAAATTTTGTGTTTCTATTAGCCATGGGGAAAAGATACAAATAAAAAGTATTAATAATCATTAATAACATGTTTCTTTATCAAAAATACTCTATAAAACTATGAAGTTTCTTTGTAAACTTTTTAAAATTGTTTGTCTGCTCAGACATAAAATATGATTTTTTTAATTTGCATGGCAGAATCCTGTGTTCATGTCCCAAGCCTGGTTGCTGTTATGTGGCGTTTGTCATTCTACTTGTGTCTGGAAGGCATTTCCTGCCAGATTCCCAACGGTGTGCAGGTCTGTTTAGCTGCCGATCCCAAATTGTCCTGGTGTGAGTGTGTGCATAAATATGCCGTGAGCCAAATGCTGCTGGGGTAGTTCTTTTACTCCCTGCAACTGTGAAATGGATTAACTGGGTTTGGGAGTCTTCATTTTTTCTCACACTCTAGGCAGTCCTCATATATTTGACTGTGAAAAAAGCATGGATTGTTCAAGTCATTTCCCATTCCTTGTTAAACTTTGACCCTGATCTTTATTTCTGTATGTTACCAAGCCAAATTACACTCTACTTCATTGCCATAAAAATAAACATTTCATGACGTTTGATTTGGTGAAGGTCACACAAATATAACATCAATCCAAAGTTCAAGCACATTGTGTGTTCAAGTCACAAAGCATGGGGATCTGGAGGTGGGTTTTTTAGTGGTGGCAAGCACTTCTCAGGGGTCATTAGGTGGACACCCCCCCTTAGATGTTTCATTGTTTTAAGTCCAGTACATTTCCAGAGGGCTTAATCATGCAATCTGAGTGAAACCCCTCTTCACATCTATTGTCAGACACATGCACATGGGGGACAGTTTACAGGCTGAAATAGTGTTATTTATCAACCAGACCAGGGGTTGGCGCTCGCAACTGATCCTCTCTCCTCTTGTATCCCTGCAGGTCAGCAGAAGGCCTTGCCTCTTAGTGACATCACTCCCGAACCACCCACTAACATCATTTCTAGCCAACTCTGATGACATCACTTCCGGTACCCAGAATTCATCTTCCCACCACGTCAGTTCCTGATTCGGCCGCCCTAACTCCACCTCTTCCTCCTATCCACGATATTTATAGAACAATCTCATCCTGTTAGTTCAGTTCAGTTGTAAACTCCAATCTGTAAAGATGTGTTTCTTTTATTTTGCTGATTTTTCAGTATACGGGGTGGCCATCCCCAAACCTTTTTCTTGTCTACTGCCTTATTTTTACCACACTATATAGCCATAGAATATTTTGTGGCCCTTTTGTCATCACACCTCTTTATTCATAACCACTGGCTACATTACTCAGTTGGCCCTGAAAGCTGTTTCATAGCTTGGCACTAGTCCTGGCATTGGACTCCCTAACAATTTAGCAGTTGGACCATGGAAGTAGCCATAAATGTTCTGCAGCCAACTTCTACTGGACAGATCTGCACCTTGCATTCATGCTGCTTAAGATATGTGGCCACCTCAGTGTATCTTAGATGTTTCTGCTCATATGCCTCGCAGACTGTATCTTTCCAGGGCACTGTGAGTGTTGAGATTAATACAGCCTTCAGCATAGACCATAAGACCAAGTCTGGTCTGATATTTGTAGTGACTTCTTCTGGTGGAAACAGAGGTGGCTTTAGGTGTGTGCGGGACCTAGGGCTGACCAACCTCACGCAGGGCTGGTTAGGTCAAATGCTGTTACTGGTATATGTGGACTGTATAAACTTGTGCTCAAATTTAATAAAAATAATGTTAACATACACCGAATTTTCTCATTACAGCATTCAGCTAAATTAAAAAAAGATAACACGCGGGCTTTATCAAAATATAATGATATAATCTATTAAAAAGGTGTGCCATGATCTTTTCCATTCATGGCGTCGACAGCGATGCGGCTAAACCAGTAATAAAACGTTGCTGCGTGTTTCACTACCAAACACTTCCTGTATTGTTTCAACTAGGCCTACTGTAGCAAACTGAACCAAAGACTCGACTAAGAAACGATGGTAGGCTCTCCGGACACAAATAAGTCATAAGCGACAAGCCATCAGCTGTTCCCAAGTCAAAACAGAAGTCAACCCAGTGACTAAAGAGCTATACCTATTTTAGGAAGGAATAAATCTGGCGACCCTTTTCGGGCAATGAAGGTGGACTATGGAATGTTTTCAAAGATGTACATGTATGGAATTTGACCTTGAAGAGGGATTTTAAAAGTGTTCCTCTCAGAAGCATCCCAAATATATATACAGTATACTGGAGAATATAACTTGACAAATCTGCTCGAACGGGACATGCGGACCTCAAAAGCGGGGCCCCCTTAGGCACTGGGCCTTTAGTGGTAGCCCCACTTGCCATCCCCAAACGCCGCTCTTAGGTGGAAATATTAGTCTTTTATCAATGTCAACATTCATATTACAGTCACAAGCTAGTTCCAGTATGCCTGACGCCAGTTGTGTCACTGCAGGAGTCACTGACTGTCTTTGCCAGACAGAGGGGATCCTAATTGTTCCAGTTGTTAGAGGCATTGAGTTTGCTTCTCCACAATGGATGCTAAACATGTAAGAACCTGGTTGTGCCTCCATGAGTATCTTCCCTAAAGTGAGACTAACTTTGCAGAATAAGAAGATGTGCTTGAGGCTTGCTGTTGTTCTGCAAAGTGGAAAAGCAGGGTCTTCATCAAGCCACTGATTCTGATTTTTGGGAGTTGGAAGAACATCATAAATAGCTCATATTAAGGAAGCCAATCTTTATTCCTTCTGTTTCCCATAAATCTTTCTAGCTGTTTTTCTTTTCTCAGTGTTTTCCACCATGTCCTCTGTCCATGTTTTCACTGAGACACTACTCTTAAACGCCACATTTGATGCTCTTGTACTTCCTCCACCATCATAACTCACCTTTGCTTTTGTGTTGCCTATTTGATTCTGTGCCAGGACCCCTTCTTCCAACTTGTTCCTGGACTGCAATTTCTGCAAATCAGAATGCTGCTTCTTGCCTGCTAAATACCTCTACCTTCCTGTTAAGGTTCTGGGTGTAATGGCCTTAATAACATCATCATAGGAATCTGAAAGAGTCACCTCCAGCCTTACCTTGGCATGCTTGATCTCTTCTGTCAACCGTATGACAGGCAACACCAGAGCCTCTATGCCATAAAGACAGATATTGCTTAGAGATCTTGGTAGGCCCATCCACTTTTAAATGACAGAACTGACTGTCCTCTCTAGCTTTTCAATTTTGAGTGATGGAAACTTCATAGACAGTCAGTGGCCACAATGCCCAAGGAAGGTCTTATCAATGATTTTTAGGCCTCTAATGATTTCTTCACTCAACAAATTCACTTGATTATTATCACAAAGGTTTACATCATATTGAACAAAACCCCATTTAAACCTATACATTGGTTTGTGTAAAAGTCTTTAAAGTCAGTAAAAGTAATGCATTTCAGGTGATTACTATTAAAATATGTTATTTCTGCCTAATAAAACATAACATTCTTAAGTCAACTGAGTCCATTTCAAGATCATTGGGTCCCTGAGCTTATTCTGTCAGGAAACAACCCTAGAGATGGCATCATACATACATCTTTGGGCCAGTCATGTACTCACACAAACATTCAGATTCAAACAGGGCCAAAATAAAGTGGCCAGACGACCTAACAGACATGTTTTGGGATGAAAAAGGAGCACCTGGATGAACACAACCGGGTAAGGAATTCAAAACCAGGAAGCTGGATCTGTAAAGAAACAACACTAGTCAATCCAAGACCAATGCAAGACCATGCTGCCATAATCCATATTACTAACTGAGAATGGTAAACCGGATATGGACGCAGGGACCTGCCCGTGGACGCAGGAGACATAGTACGCAGGCGCCACACAAAGCCCCCCTCCCCAGAGCGAAACGGGAGAGACTACGAACCGTCTGACATGCCTCGAAAAAGGGAGAATATAATCACCACGGACCAGGTGTCATTGAAACAAAAGCAGGATAAAGCGAGGTCAGAAATAAAAGACAGAGTAGAAAACAAAGTAAAACGTCATAAAGAGGTTAAAGAACGGGGACAAACACATGGAGAGCAGGTTACAGATGATGAAAACTGGAATGCAACAGCTTCAAAAAAACCTAGGCACGAAACACATGCACAGCGAGGGACAGAATATAAAGGCGGAAACAACTACAGTTAAATGTCCACACCACACAGCGGAGGCAGACCCGGAAGGTGCAGGCGCCTACATCGCGCGTCGGAAGGCGCGGGAAAGTACGAAAGGCAAAGGTGCCTACACAGCATGATAATACATAATAATATAATAATAATAGGGTGGCACGGTGGCGCAGTGGGTAGCGCTGCTGCCTCGCAGTTGGGAGATCTGGGGACCTGGGTTCGATTCCCGGGTCCTCCCTGCGTGGAGTTTGCATGTTCTCCCCGTGTCTGCGTGGGTTTCCTCCGGGCGCTCCGGTTTCCTCCCACAGTCCAAAGACATGCAGGTTAGGTGGATTGGCGATTCTAAATTGGCCCTAGTGTGTGCTTGGTGTGTGGGTGTGTGTGTGTATGTCCTGTGGTGGGTTGGCACCCTGCCCAGGATTGTTTCCTGCCTTGTGCCCTGTGTTGGCTGGGATTGGCTCCAGCAGACCCCCGTGACCCTGTGTTCGGATTCAGCGGGTTGGAAAATGGATGGATGGATGGATAATAATAATAAAAACATAATACGGAAGGCGCAGGCGTCGCCGCCATATTGTGAGTGGCACTACTGCGTGGTGAAGGTGCAGGCGTCACCGCCATATTGTGCGTGGCACTACTGCGGAATGAAGTTAGGAATAATGTGCTGCTTGGGATCGTACAAAACGCCGAACGCGACCCACCGTCTGAAACTGCGGAGGCAAAGCAGGCACGGGTTCAAACCGAACGAGCTCGACTGACAGATATACGCCTACAACGTGTGTCTCAAACCGCAGAAGCAGGGCAAGCACGGGTTCAAAACAATGCAAGCTCCTACAACGCGTGTCTGAAACTACGGCTGCCCAGTGGGCACGGGTTCAAAACGCCGGGGGTAGGCGAGCGAAGCGAGCAGGGGGCGAAGCCCCCTTGTATAACATAACACAGAACAAAAATAAATTTTGCACGAACATTAGGAAGTTTTTCTTTACACAGAGAACCACAGACACTTAATCTATCAAGTAGACTTTAGGGACTTTCAAAACTAGACCTGATTTTTTTTAGAAAGATTAAGTGGATAGGACTGGTGAGCTTTGTTGGGCTGAATGGCCTATTCTCGTCTAGATTGTTCTAATGTTATGGAAAAAACATAAACATATTTAAATCTGCCAGCTCAAGGCAAGAACCAGAACTATGCAAGGAGCCAGTTCATTGCAGGGCCTACTCAAGCACTCGCCCACGCTTACATTTACTCTCACAGAGGGCTTATTTATAGTTACCAATTAATCTAACAGGCACTTGTTTAGAATGTGGGAGCAAAACTAAACTAACACAGTAACACAGTCAAAATTAAAATGTTGGTAACAGTAAATTTTAGCTACGGGAAAATGCAGTTTTTTTGATTGTTATTATTTGTGTATTTCACAATAAACCATTTCTGAATTTTTTCAACAATTTTTGAACACCCTTACAATGTATGAGGGAATACTCAGATCCATACATTTCTCCACCACTCCAAGTCAGGTCATGTTAAAGCAAGCTGCGTTCATGCAAATTGACATGTACATAAAGATTGTTGCCCTAAGTGTGGATGAACACACATACAGTATGTGAATTGCAGATATCCCGCTATGAACACACAGGTGGTCATGGATACAAACTGTATTGTAGTAGCCAGCATCTAACCCTAAAGACAGGAACGGGTGGGTGGATGATTTGTAGCGAAATGTCACACAGGTATGCTGAGCTCTGCATTCCATGAAGTATGGCTGTGGATAATTTATTGTTAAATAAATGGTCTCATTATCGGGGTTTGTTCTCATTTGGTGTGTATGTCTTGGTCTTTCCATACTGGTGCTTGTCACGGTATTATTCTTGATGCTGTTTCAATCAAGTAGAAACAATTATCTGAAGCTTAGTGCAATATCCTACTTTATTATGTTTTCCTTCTTCTTTTTCTTCTTCTTCTACTTTGACTATTATTATTATTATTATTATTATCTTTGTTGTGAAGCCTTAGCATTAGAATCAGAAAATCACAAAATATCATCACAAGTAGCAATTTGCAGCAATACTTCATCATTCATTTTCAAATGGATTGGACCCAGGAACAATACCCAGCGGGAGGCCAGTATATTGGATGGACAGGGGAAGACAAATCAGCAAGACCACGGGTCTCTCAAGACAGCTTCCTTAGGCGATGTTATCTCTGTGGATACCCACAAGACAAGGTGTTTTGTTATTGGACTTCTGTGCTCATCACGGATTGTCCATAACGAACACCATGTTCAAGCATAGGGGTGTTCATATGTGCACTTGGCACCAGGACATCCTAGGCCTCAGTTCGATGATCAACTTTGTGGTCGTGTCGTCGGACTTGCGGCCACATGTCTTGGACACTCGGGTGACGAGAGGGGCGGAGCAGTCAACTGATCATCACCTGGTGGTGAGTTGGCTTCGATGGTGGGGTAGGATGCCGGTCAGGCCTGGTAGGCCCAAACGTGTTGTGAGGGTCTGCTGGGAACGTCTGGCAGAGTCCCCTGTCAGAAGTAGCTTCAACTCCCACCTCCGGAAGAACTTCGACCACATCCCAAGGGAGGTGGGGAACATTGAGTCCGAATGGGCCATGTTCCGTGCCTCTATTGTTGAGGCGGCTGACCGGAGCTGTGGCCGTAAGGTGGTCGGTGCCTGTCGTGGCGGCAATCCCCGAACCCGTTGGTGGACACCGGTGGTGAGGGATGCTGTCAAGCTAAAGAAGGAGGCCTACCAGACCCTTTTGTCCTGTGGGACTCTGGAGGCAGCTAATAGGTACCGGCAGGCCAAGCGGAATGCGGCTTTGGTGGTAGCTGAGGCAAAAACTCTGGCATGGGAGGAGTTTGGGGAGGCCATGGAGAACGACTTTCGGACGGCTTCGAGGAGATTCTGGTCCACCGTCCGGCGTCTCAGGAGGGGGAAGCAGTGCAGTGTCAACACTGTATATGGTGGGTGTGCTGCTGACCTCGACTCGGGACGTTGTGGGTCGGTGGCTGGAGTACTTCGAAGACCTCCTCAATCCCACTAACATGCCTTCCAATGAGGAAGCAGAGCCAGGGGACTTGAAGGTGGGCTCCCCCATCTCTGGGACTGAGGTCAAAAACTCCTTGGTGGCAGGGCCCCGGTGGTAAATGAGATACGCCCGGAGTTCCTCGAGGCTCTGGATGTTGTGGGACTGTCTTGGTTGACACGTCTCTGCAACATCGCATGGACATCGGGGACAGTGCCTCTGGATTGGCAGACCGGGGTGGTAGTCCCCCTCTTTAAGAAGGAGGACCGGAGGGTGTGTTCCAACTACAGAGGGATCACACTCCTCAGCCTCCCTGGAAAAGTCTATTTGGGGGTTCTGGAGAGGAGGGTCTGTCGGATAGTCGAACCTCGGATTCAGTAGGAACAGTGTGGTTTTCGTCCTGGTCGCGGAACAGTGGACCAGCTCTACACCCTTAGCAGAGTCCTGGAGGGTGCATGGGAGTTTGCCCAACCAGTCTACATGTGTTTTGTGGACTTGGAAAAGGTGTTCGACTGTGTCCCTTGGGGAATCCTGTGGGGGGTACTCCGAGAGTATGGGGTACCAGACGCCCTGATAAGGGCTGTTTGGTCCCTGTACGATCGGTGTCAGAGCTTGGTCCGCATTGCCAGCAGTAAGTCGAACCCGTTTCCAGTGAGAGTTGGACTCTGCCAGGGCTGCCCTTTGTCACCGATTCTGTTCATAACTTTTATGGACAGAATTTATAGGCGCAGCCAAGGCGTTGAGGGGGTCCGGTTTGGTAGACTCAGTATTGGGTCACTGCTTTTTGCAGATGATGTTGTCCTGTTTGCTTCATCAGGCCGTGATCTTCAGCGCTCTCTGGATCGGTTCACAGCTGAGTGTGAAGCGGCTGGGATGGGAGTCAGCACCTCCAAATCCGAGACCATAGTCCTCAGCCGAAAAAAGGTGGAATGCCCTCTCAGGGCTGGGAATGAGATCCTGTCCCAAGTGGAGGAGTTCAAGTATCTCAGAATCTTGTTCACGAGTGAGGGAAGAATGGAGCGTGAGATCGACAGGCGGATCGGTGCGGCGTCCGCAGTGATGCAAGCTCTGCATCGGTCTGTCGTGGTGAAAAAGGAGCTGAGCCGTAAGGCAAAGCTCTCAATTTACCAGTCGATTTATGTTCCTACCCTCACCTATGGTCATGAGCTATGGGTAGTAACCGAAAGAACGAGATCACGAATACAAGCGGCTGAAATGAGTTTCCTCCGCAGGGTGTCTGGGTTCTCCCTTAAAGATAGGGTGAGAAGCTCAGTCATCTGGGAGGAGCTCAGAGTAGAGCTGCTGCTGCTCCTCCGCATCGAGAGGAGTCAGATGAGGTGGCTCGGGCATCTGATCAGGATGCCTCCTGGACGCCTCCCTGGTGAGGTGTTCCAGGCACGTCCAACTGGGAGGAGGCCCCAGGGAAGACCCAGGACAGGCTGGAGGGACTATGTCTCCTGGCTGGCCTGGGAACGCCTCGGGTTTTTCCCAGAAGAGCTAGAAGAAGTGGCCGGGGAGAGGGAAGTCTGGGCATCTCTGCTCAAGCTGCTGCCCCCGCGACCCGACCTCGGATAAGCGGAAGAGGATGGATGGATGGATGGATGGATAAAGATTGAACATTTTTTCTGGATCAATATCTCTAAAATAAGCAATTGGAAGCTATAAAGTTTCACATGTTCAATATTTTTCTTTTTTAATTGTGAAAGAAATATTCAGCATTGCCTAGGGACTTTTAAAATCTTCATATTTCTGTAACTGAGATATATACAGATATTTTCATATATGTCTATCTGAACTCACTAAACATTTCTAAAGCAGACTGTGCAGACACCAACTACACTACAACTTTATGAAACAAACACATTTAAATAAAAAACAGAATGAATGAAATGAAACGCTACATCTTTCTGATGATTCACCTTCAGTAATAGTCGTCTGACTTTGGCTATCTTTAGATGTGCCCGCTTTAGTCATACTTTGTGCTGCTGTGCCCGTGATGTGCTCAAAAATAGTCGCAAAATTGTTAAGTAGTTTCCATCTAATCGCTGCCAAAGTTACATGCAGACCTCTGTTTTGTTTTATTTAGAAGTTCTATAAATGTTTTAGAAGCATCTGTAAGCCTAAGAGGAGCGGACAGCAGCACTATATACAGAATGAATGTGGAGCACGTAAAGCCTTGTGATTTATGGTTAATGATCACATTCCACAGAGGCTTTCACAGGAAAACTTTACAAGCTACAGTGTGGGTCAGTCATTTGAGGACAGAGTCCATTGACGTCACAGTTGAGTAACTGCTGATACAAATGAAATGGTTATTTACCTAGAACTTTAAAACAGTTTAAAAGATGCGTGTTTTAAAGTTGTTTGCAAAAAGTTACATTGTTTACAACATTTGCCAGTTCCAAAATGAAGTCGTCACTATAATTCAATTGGCTTGCACATGCTGGTCAATGTACCATTGTTTCCACTTTTTCCACTCAACTCTATCATAATCTATCAATTGATTTCAGTTTACAATTAAACTTAAATTAACTGAATTCTATTAAATGAGGCAGTGTGGCACAGTGGTTAAGATTTTGGTCTTCAAACCCTGACGTTGTGGGCTCATGTGTGACCAAGAGCAAGTCACTTCACCTGCTTGTGTGCCAATTGGAAAAGCAAAAGAAATGTAACCAATTTTATCCCAAATGTGTAATTCGCCTTGGATAAAAGGTATCTACCAAATAAATAATACTAATTCAAATAATCTGTACCTGAAAATGAACTTTGCTCCATCTGGCAGAAGCTATACCTTGTTTTTTAGATTATCTGCCTCCCTCAGTCTCACAGGCTCTCAAAAGTGGGGGACCACTTAGAAGATTAGATCTTCTAGGCACAGTGGCTGAGCTGACTATGAGAATAAAGCCTTAGTTCAATTCTCCAACACTCTTAGCAAGGCATCTTTTAATTTAGTAGGGTACCTCAAAGAATCGTAATCTTCCCTATGAAAATGTAGAGGAAATAGCAAACAGCCTGTGATTAACAGCGATCTGACAAAGACCGTGCCACACCATGGACACAGATGGCAAAGCTAAATGAATGCATTCGACTGCAAGCAAAGTTCCTCACTTGAACCTGAGGTGAAGTTAACACACAATATGTCTTCTTAAAGGGTAATGCCTGTTATTTTCAAATATACCCAAGGGGGATAGGGGTGGATTTACTATCAACCTCTGAATAGATATAAGGGAAATCATAGAATCTATATAAAATAATAGATTTATTTCACAAAATGCTCTGTAACCTTGTGAAACTCCAAAGAGTATGTATAATGCATGCAAAAGGCAATTCCAAAAGCAAACAAGTCCTAATTCATACCAAAGATTGGTTAAAAAAACAGAGCAGAAGATCATAAAGTCTCGAAAATCAAAAAAGCACAAGTAAACTCACAGAGTCCCTAGCACATTCAAATGAGCTGTCTGGAACTGTGGGAAACTCACACCCTTATAGAGCTGAGGGCAGTCCCTCATGGTGAAGGGTAGTGGAACCACCCATAAGACACAAGGCACATAACACAGGCATAAAAAACAAAGCAGACAATTAACAACAACAACACTAACATAAATAAATGACACAAACATGAAGAAAAAAGATATAAAGTAAGGAATTGAGGCCTAGTCAGAGCAGGAACCCTGGCTGAAATATAATAATGCCATGGTTTGCTCCACCTCCCAGGAGAATAGGTTAAGGAACTCTGGATGCCAGCAAGAATTGGTCACATTCAGAAGGGACAACGACATGATTGGCACAAGACATGCCCAATGAGGTCACAGGCTGACCTTTTCCAGTCACATGACCCAAAGACAGGATATATATAAGGGACACAAGCCAGATTAGACATCAGAAGAAACTCTGATCTGCCTGTGCTGTACCTCTTGCTCTCATCAGATATTATCCCAGGTTAACTTCTAAATGTTTTGGCATTAGCCAGGGCTGCATTGCTGGCTTTTGTTTTCTTTTTTTCAAAGTTTGTTATATTTTTGCAGTATTTTGATTATTTTTCTGCTTCTCAATTTTCCTATTTTTCGTGCTTTTTCATGTTAACGTAGCTGAATGTTAACCTTGTTTATTGTATTTTGAAACTAAGGGGGGTGGGTCCCCCTATCCCTGCAAGGCCTCAGTTCTGATTTAAGGCATTAGCTTACTCCCATGTGTGCTATTCAGCCCCCATTTTTTGATTCTTTAGAGATTTCATAAGTGTTTTGCTTTTGCTTTTCTATTTTTTGAATCTTTGGTTCTATTCTGCCTGAAGTCAAAATCAGAAACCTAAAAGATGGAAATTTTGCACCAATGCCTATTTATTAACCAGTAATTAATGTCAAAGGGTAAAACACAAAGATCAAAAAAACAAAATTCTGGAGAGAAATTCACATTATGTTTGATTGAGTTTTTATCCAAATCACAGATTTTGAATGAACTTTTATATTAGTATTTAAGGTGTCACGCTCATGACATAAGACGCACCAACATCTGAAACCTGGTTCCAAGGCAACTGGGAACAACCTCCCAGTAATAGGAATCATAATATGATGGTGCTTATATTAAAAGAAAAAAAAAAGTTGCAGAATCGCAAAATCAATGATCGCCATGTTCTAGAAGCATTATAACACAAGGGACCAAACAGAAATGTTCCAGAGTAACAGAAATCGATATTCCCACAAATACTTTTGCATAGAAATTTTTTTATTTTAATATAAATACATTTTTAAAGTGAACAGCTCATAACAGGTTCTTGTTCCTGGTTTTTGATTTTTGAAAAACTGACGTGTTGTTATTTTGGTTTTTTTTTTCACTTTGAGGGGCTTTGATTCTCTTTTGCTCCTGTGTTATTTTTGTTTTGAATGTTTTGTTAATAAAATCTTCTAAAATAAAGAAACTTTGTTTTTGTCATTTGGACCAGGACTTTCATGGTTCCCATGGACATTTAAGCGTGGGCCCCTTTTAGCCTGTGAAAGCCAAGGCTTAGTTGTTCTGGTGAGGCCTACCTCTTGTTTTCAGACTTGTTTGGAGGACCCACTGAATTTTAAAGAATTGAGGTTTACCACATTTTTGAGTTTCACAGGCCGGCAATTCAGAATACTAAAGGCTTTAATAAAATAAACTCGACATTGTTCCAGAGGGAGCTACTAATGCCATGGAATGGTTATGGTGTGAGTTCTCTTCATGTTGGTCGAGTGCCCCAGAGAGATGATACTTGGTATTGCTGTGAAAAGATACATTTGAACTCTAACTAGTAACCAGTCTTCCAAACACTTGCTTTCTTGGATTTATTTGTTACTGTTTAACATGTTCAGAAAAAAATAAAGCCAGCTAAACAAGAAATGAAAGACCCTTGGGACACTGTGCACTTGAGCCAGAAACAGCAAGCCAACTGTGATGTCACACAGACGTTTCAAAAGATGGCGTGGTGATTAATGAGCAGCTATCTTTCTCTGACAACATTTCAGCTGTTGTCTGTTCATGCAGATTCACTCTGTATAACATCGGTCTTTATCTGGCCGAGTATGCAGCGCAACATCTGCTCCAGGCTTTGGTCTTGTCACGTCTGGATTACTGCAACTCACTACTGGAGGAGTATCCACACATGCTATCAAGCCGCTGCACATGATCCAAAGCGAGGTGGCCGGTCTTGTATTCCACAAGCCAAGAAGAGTGCATGTCACTCCTCTCATCAGATCGCCACATTGGCTTCCTGTAGCAGCACACACTAAGTTCATATCCTTGATGCTTGCCTACAGAGTAGTCAGTGGGTCAGTCCCTGTACGCGTGAAGACTCTGGTGAGTTGCTGTTCTCCTTCTCGCCCACTCAGGTCTGCCAGTAAGCAAAGTCTGGTGATGCCACTTCTGCGTGGTAACAAATTTCATGTGTAGCTCCTAGTTGGTAGAATGAGCTGCCCATCTCCATCTGAACTGCTGAATCCCCCAATGTGTTTAAGAGGTGATTGAAACCCTGCTAATGTGTGAATATCTACCTAATGGTTAAGGAATGTTTTTTTCTCTGTGGATCTATCAATGTTAATTGATGATTTTTTTTTGTTTGGCTAGTTTTTATTCCTTTAATATCAGTTGTTAATTGATGATTTTTGATACTTCAAAAACGTTTTTATATTACTTTTAGTGATCAACTTTTATAACCTGTCCTGCTTTGCTTGTTCAAAAACAGCCCCTAGACCAGGGGTCCCCAACTCTGGTCCTGGAGGGCACCTGTGGCTCCAGGTTTAAATTCTAACTCATTTCTTAATTAGTGACCTGTTTTTGCTGCTAAATAACTTCATTTTATTTGACTTGCTCTTGAAGTCTCTGACCCCTTAATTGTTTCTTTTTCCTTAATTAGCAGCCAAGAAATAATGAGATACAACATGAACCAAAACATGACTAACATTGTTGATCATACAGTATCTGAAAATAAAGAAAGTTGAAGGTCTCAGGAATGTTGATCTGCTTAGGTCCACGAAACATTTTAACAGTGCTCTTAGAAAAGAGAACATCAATAATTTCAGAGATATTTCCTAGTGCACAATGAGAGTAGCAGTGAGTCATGGAATTAAAGAATGAATTTAATTAACAACAAGAACCAGAGCCTAATTAAGAAACTGGTTAGAGTGAAAGTGGTTGGAGTTTGAGGCCCTGACTTAGTTGGTCTTCTGTTGGCTCCCTCACTTCACATTTCATTTCTGTTTGGGCGCCAACAGAAAAGACGCCATTCAGAGGAACAATAAAGAAATTCAGGAGAACAAATCTTTAAAAAGCAATTCAAAAGAAGGTAATTAGCAGCACAAACAGGTCACTAATTAAGAAAAGGATTAGAATGAAAAAAAGCAGCCACTGCGGCCCTCCAGGATGGGAGTTGAGGACCCCTGCCCTAGACTGATGTTGACCTCCTTTGTAAGTCAGTTTGGATAAAAGTTTCTGCTAAGCAAAATAAATTTAAAAATAAACAAAACAGAGAAAATAGTAAATGGAAAAGCTTATAAGATCAAGAAACCTTAAAACAATAAAAAAAATCTCGAAGCAAACAGGAACAGCCTCTTGTGTGATATATGTTTGTTTGTCTCGTCTGTCTCGCATCCTGACTTTGATATATGCAGAACTACCCCTTTTTAATGTTTGTATTTATCAATGAATTGTATTGTTTTGTTTCTTAAAACAAGTGATCTTCACTTACCATCATGTAACACCAATGTGAGAAGCCCCATCTCCAAAGAATGGTAAGTGAGAGCCTTACCTAAATGATTGATTTCTAAGACTGGTGCTGACAATTACGATGCTAAAAATAAGCAAGTAAAAGCATTTTTGTCTTTCATCTCCTGGTTCATTAATTTGCCTTCTGTCTCCCATTTTTAAAGCAGAACAATGTGGCAAAGACACACGAATCCATACAGTTATCAGACATCCCCTCATGAAGGCTTGGTATTGTAGAACCGTTGCTTGTGCCAAGATAAATTAAATCTCTAAGCAGCTATAAAACACTGTGCTAAACACCTGCTCTCTCGTGTTTAGTGGTTACTGTGTAACAAGGTCACACCTAACTGTGTCAGGTAAACGTTTAGCTTTTACAAGATAATCTGAGGACAAGAAAAAGTCTTCACTTGCAGCACAGCAGTTTCACTCCCTCTCACTGATGGCTTTGCATTTGACAAAAGGCATCCTAACCGTGCCATCACACTAAACTTCCAAAAGTGAAGCACTAAACAAAAAAGCTTAGAGAAATCTACAAAATCCATAAAACATTTAAATGAACAAAGAACAGCCAGCATGTTCTGTGTTATATATTTGTCTTCCTCGTCTGTCTTGCTTCAGGTCTTTTATGTCAACTGTGGCAGACGGCCAGGACCCATGTCCAGCTGGGACGCTCCTTTGACACATGGGATGCACACTACGTCCCCCGGAATGCTTGGTGGTGGCCCTCATGGGTTACATCAGGGCCCCAGGCATGGGACTTCAGGGCTCAGCCCTGTTGGGCTCCGTGGCCACCACCAGGAGGAGCTCCATGGCTTAAAGAGCCCGTGTGGGCTGGAATGCAGCCACACCCGGAAGTGCAGCCTGAATTAGGTTAATTATCACCTGAAGCACTTCCGGGTGGGCTATAAGAAGAGCCTGCAGCCACTACTAGAGGTGCCAGAGATGGGAGGAGGAGGAGGAGGAGGAGGACGACGACGACGACGATGACAACAACGACGATGACAAAGTTGCCTGGGAGGAGTAGAGAAAGAGCAGTGTGGTTTTTGGGTGTTTTCTTTGTGTGTGTTTTGGGGACTGTGTAGGGCCTGTGGAACACGAGGAAGACGTGCCCCATGGCTGAAGAATACAAGAATAAATATTTTTATTCATTTTCACCTGTGCCTCCGTTGTCAGTCTTTGTCGGGTCGGCGCCAACAGTGCGTTTATTCCACACAACATAAAATGTAACAGTTTGCTTCGACTCCTGCAAAATCCAGCATGGGAGCAAAAGAAAAAAATCCTCCACACAAGTACACTGTGATAGTGTGATCTCTCGTTATCCCAGGTGAGGGTCAAGGAAGCACTAGCAGCATGGATATGTCACTTGAAGTCCCCAGAAAAACCTCAAAGGATCACCTCTTTCGGCTACATGATGCTGGAGAAAAGGCAGAGATGGAAGAAGATCCTGCAATTCACATTTGGTCGCCACAGCAGGAGGAATTCTATCCTATGGAGTGTGCACTGTTTATTAAATGCAAGCATAGGCTCACAATAAAAAGAGAAGTCCAAAGAAGTGTAAAGACTGGCTAATGAGAGTGACCTAAGAAAGATATCAATCCGTTGCAATTAGTGGAGAATGCAGCAGTAAGAATACTAACCCGAAAAAGAAAACCTGAGCACATCTCACCAGTTTTAACATCATTACTTTGGTTACCCATGTCATTTAGAATTGACTTTAAAATACCATTAATGGTCTATAGAGCCTTAAGTAATCTTGCTTCTTCCTATATTTTGGAGTCCCCCTAAATTCCAAGTCATAACCTTCGATCTTCTAATGTTGGTCTGCTTATTATTCCAAGAGCCAAGCATAAAATAAGTGGTGATGTGGCCTTTGTAGTTATGCACTAAAAATATGCAATACTTTACCAATACAGATTCACCAGGCTAATATTGTAGAACATTTTTAAACATGTTGTCACATATGTGCGATTAAGAGGCAGCTAAAGGGCTTAAGTAACTGTAATACTATGTCAGACCAGGGGGTGGCGGAGTGTGCTGACTGTCTCTCTCAGTCTCTTGCAGACCATTCCTGGGAAATCCCACCAGGTACCGGCATCACTGATGATGTCACTTCCAGTCCAGAAGATGTCACTTCTGGTTCCGGCATGGATGACATCATTTCCTTTACCTAGCCCTTAAAACCTCCATCTTACCTCCACTTAATCAGTTCTGTTTTGGACTCTGTCTTGTAAAGAACTCACTTTTCAAACCTTTTGCAGCCAGGATCATATTATACAGGTGGCTTCCCCAAACCTTTGTGACTGTCTGGAGTCAATTTGTTACAGTGGCATAGCCGGCAGGATGGTGTATACTCTGAAGAAAACGGGACAGAATCTGAAAACTACCCAGGTGGGAAAGTACCGGGGCCGAGTTTCTGGGTGGGAGTTAGTTTGGAGGTCAGGTGTAACTCATAACAGGCTTCGCTCCCTATATATAAACCCGGGCTAATATATAACCACAGGGGGAGTATAGAAGAGACTTGCAGATGTGGGCTGGTTCCTGGGGAGGAAATGAAGGGGGCTCATTATGTTCTCTCGGAGGAGAGAGCTGAGCTACCCATTGAGGTTAAGACTCCAGAGAAATATGGGCTTTCCCCAGACCAGCAGGTGAGAAACCTAATAAATTGGGAATTTAACACCCAAAAGACACCCCGAGAATAGGCGGAGGCTCTGTGGGAGCAGGTGGCACAATGGCTAAGGCCATTTGAACTCAGCATGTTTCACATCGTGCACCAGTTGGTCTGCTTCTTACTGCTAAAAAGCCTCCTTGCTAACCTCGCCCAGCCGGTCTGGGGAGACTTCCGCAACATGCACAAGCTCATCAGGCTCCTCAAAAAAATAAATCCAGCCTCGCAATCTGGGAGAGCAGAACGGTCCCCTAGTGGACTCCTTGGGGATTATGTCCCTCTTAACCGGTCCCTCTCATGTGCTCCTTAGCCTGTTTAGAAGTTCCCGGGCCGCTGGGCAACCTGCCTGGGGATGAGGTGGAATGCAGGTGGAAGGGGAGGGACAGCTTATGTGCACTTACCAACCCCCTGACGCTATCTCCTATGGGAATTGTAGTCACTAATGGATTTAAAGTCGAGGCATTCTTTGATTCAGGAAGCAACATCTCCATTGGTGATTGCTGATATGTATTACCGCGACAGTGGATAAAGGTAAAGACCGGTATTAAATGTGTACACAGAGAAGTCAGAAAATACAAAACCGCCCTATGATTCATCAGTCAGGGAGGATCGCTGAGAAAAATCCCCGTGGCGGTCCTCCCTTTGCCACCTTATCCGGTGATTCTGGGGCGGGACTGGTCTGAAAATGAAGACGGTATACTTTTGACTACTCCCGAACGAAGCTTAGGCCTAGTTATAGATGGCGATGATCCGAGTTGTCTCCACACCGTGTAATCAGCCGGCGGAGAGAGATACGGAAACCCAAGAAGGGGGCAGGAAGATTCCTGGGCTGTTGCTGGCGGATACATCATCAACCCGCGCCTCGACGAGCTGGGATGATTCTCCGCCCCTTGAGGTCTGACCAGAACCTCTCTCCGAAATACAGTTTCAATTTAGAGAAATGCTTGCTTCTTTCAAATGGGAACAGTGGAAAGATGACTCTCTAAAGTTTGCGAAAAATGCAGTCGTACTTGTCAATGGCCAACGCACTCATCAACCCATGCCACAGGGTTCTCACTTTGTGATTGAAAACGATCTATCATATCAAGTAGCGGAACATGGTGGGGGGGTGGGGGGGTGGGTGGGGGGAGTTTGAGAAAACTGTTGCTAATCCCACGAACCTACCAGTGGCAGGACTGTGAGTTAGCACACGCTCATCTCCTGCGAGGCCATTTGGGCACCGAAAAAACACTAGGGTGAATTAAGCTCCGATTTTACTGACCGGGAATTAATGAGGAGGTTCGCCGTTTTTGTGTCTTTTGTCCAGAGTGTCAATTACGGCACATTCCTAGGAGTGACCACACTCCTCTCGTTCCCCTTCCCTTTGTTGATGTCCCTTTTGAACGTATTGGGGTCAATATCGTAGGACCCCTGGAGCCCTCAGCCTGAGGACATAAATACATATTAGTCCTGGTGGATTTCGCTACTCGGTACCTGAGGCTGTTCCTTTTTGCTCAGCCATGCCTAAGGCAATTGCACAGGAATTGATGGGGGTCTTTGTGCGTGCGGCATCCCTAAAGAAGTCCTTACGGATCAAGGGACGCCTTTCACCTCAGAGATGTTCAGGGAGACTGCTAAATTACTTAAAATAAAGCACTTAAGGACTGCGGTGTATCATCCTCAAACCGACAGTCTCGTCGAGAGGTTTAATCAGACTCTCAAACATATGCTTCGCCAGGTGGTCAGCGGGGACAGGAGAAACTGGGATCAGCTCCTCCCCCTCATTCTCTTTGCATATTGGGAAGTCCCCCAAGCCTCTACGGGGTTCTCACCGATTGAATTACTATATGGATGACAACCCAGGGGAATATTGGATATTTTAAAAGAAGGATGCAAAGGAGAGGCTCTTCCCTCTACCAATATATTGGAATATATCACATAATTACTCAAACAGATTTGGAAAAATTCGACCAATCTTAAAAAGTCACATGGAGGAAGCGCAAGCAGCACAGGCCCCCTATTATGACCATGGCACCACCCTCCAAGAATTCCAACTGGGGGATCGGGTCATGGTCTTGGTTCCAGCCTCTCATTCCAAATTACTTGCCCACTGGCAAGGACCTTACGAAATTAAGGAGAGAAAAGGACTCGTCGATTATTTGGTGAAACAGCCCAATCGTCAACGTTAGTTTATTTAGTTTCTATGCATGAGAGTATGTTCTGTGTTGTTCATTGTGTTTTCTGGGTATTTCACCAGGAGACTGGGCCACCTATCAATTTTTGTTGAAGGGCTGCTCCCAGCCTTGTAAAGGCTCATGGGAATTGAAGTCCCCTGCTGTAAGCACTTGTTGGTTGGTGAGTTATCTTCTTTATGCTTGGTACTATACTCGGGGTTTACTGGCATTTCAATGTTATACTGCTCTGTTTTTTGTGAATAAACTTCCTTTTATAAAGATTTTGTTGCCTTGCTTTATACTGGCCAGGGTTTGACAGTTTTCCTCTGCCTAGTGTGGTATTTTGCATGCACTTTGGGACATTTCAGAACATATTTTTGAAGCTTAAGAATTAAAAGCATTATAGCCTGGTAAAGGCCCAAGCCAGCCACTCTAGTAAAAGCTAGGCTGCCTTTTGGTTTACCTCCTCACCAGCAGGCTGGTGGGATTCACGCCTGTTCCCCGCTCTCTTACATTTCTTTGGCTATTTTAGACGGGTGAATCACAACATGCAGGGAAAGTGGCACCATTGATATGTACTCCACCCCCGAGCCTTGGTCAAAATTTTCTTAACAAATTTTTCCAGAACTGCTTTTGTGTATGTGTGGAGGCTAATCTCTGACATGATAATATGAACGTTCAGTATTATGTGGCAGTTTAGGCATAGAGACGATGCAGTGCTATGAATGTACATTCACAAAAGCAAGCACACTAATGGTGTGTTAAAGAAAGGAGAGTGTGTATTGGACATGCGAATAACTTCCCAGTAGAAGAGGGTGCTGATTCTCACTGAGCTTAGACATTACTTCCTAGAATACCTGTGATGTTCTTTTTTTAGCATTGTTGTGACTTTTGCAACAATTAAAACTTCTGACATGCTGAAAAACTAACATGAAAATGACTCAGGGACAAACTGCTTTGGAAACAGCTTTGACGTATGGGAATGCTTGTCTGTATTAGAAGCTTTTTGATGATGTTTCATATTGTGACTATGTTTTTATTCTGAACTGACTTATGGTTTATAGGTGGGGGGCATTCAAAATAAACTATATATATATATATATATATATATATATATATATATATATATATGTAGGAAGACATTTCATAAGCATATGGACCTAGAAAGTATTTCACTGGTAAAAGAGTTTAGAAAATGTGCAGAAGTAGTTAAAATGTGAAATAGAAGATAGAAGGGTAGTATGCTGCCTAATGTGAAAAATATGGCAAACAGGATAATAAAAGACCAGGAGATACAACATGGCACGTAAACAGACCAAAATTCAGTATTATGAGAAAAATCAAACCAAGTCATCATAAATGAAGCCCTAAGCTATTAAATATTCAAGAGCAAAAAGATCAGGGGCCAGAAAATTAATGAATGAAGCACAGGACAAATTTGTTAAAAGTACCCAAAATCTTGGACAACCAGTAAGTGCATGATTTTGACCCATTGTTCTGCTAAGGATTAAAAAGAAAAACATTTTATAAAGAATTAGGAGATGGGAAGGACAGAAATTATAGTCAAGAACAAAAGAGAAGGTCAAAAATTACAGAGAGATAAAAATAGAACTAAAAGGAACCAGCCCAAAATGTTATTTAAATCTCAAAGTCAACATTACACACTGAAGTCGTTTGCCCTGAGTAATTATTTCAAGTTCTCTATCCTATTATTTTGAATGTTTGCTTTTATTTAGGAATACAGTATCATGGACACCTAGATGGATGTGCTGTTACCTCGTATTACCTTCAGGAAACTATGGTGGCAGATGACCGGGTACCTTGCCCCACCAGGACGCCTGGAGAGTGGAAGGACTGGGAGAGAGGTAATACTTTCCCCGGGAAATGAGAGGGCAGCCATACTGGTTTGCATCGGGGCCACAGGACTGGAGCTTGGAAGCTTAGTCCTTTTGGGAACTGTAGCCACTGCCAGGGGGCGCTTGGACAAGGCCGGAGTTTTGGACTGCAGCACTTCCAGGGAACACATGGAGTACATCCGGGTGCATTACATAAGGGGCCGCCTCACTCCATTCGGGGAGCCAGAGTCGGGAGGCAGAGGACAGAGCTTGCGGGGAGAGGAGAGGAGAGGAGGCGGCAGAAGAATAAGGAGAAAGAAAAGACAAAGAAAATGACTGCAGGTTTATTGAGGTGATCTGTGCACTGTATTGAGTGTTAAAAGGAGAAGAATATATGTGTATTTTGGGACATTGTGAGTCTATGCCTGTCTGTAGCTGGGCTGATCTTTCCACACTATATAACAATATGCAACCTTCTGGTGTCATGTGATGGCTCTGCTGACTGCACAGGACGGCAGGGGTTTAAAGTAAGATGGAATCAGAAGATGGATCATAATGGTATTAACAAGTCAGGGTCATAACGAGGAGAGTAGAAATTAAATTAAACAAAGGCCAGGACGTGAGACAGAATTGTACAATGAGAAACATAGTGAGTCAGTTCCAAGAATGTTTCACGTGGCCAATATGTAAGATGTAAATCAAAGTCAAAGAACAGAAAAATATTTGTAACCAGAGATATCTTAACAATAATAACACAAGAATTTTCTGTTTGTATTAATGTGCAAATTTGAACAATTTGGTAATGTATGGTGCTGACATTTATACTGTCACAGTAAATCATCCTGCGTAGTAACAGCCTGGCAAACCCTGCATCACAAACAACAAACAGTGGCAGCGCCCATAATAAAAGCAAAATTAGTGTTTTCTGAAGACATCTTTCAAAAATAACATCTTCAAAAACATTCTAGATCAAAAAAACAGTCAGTCTTTAATTCCGCCAAAATAATACCTCCTTTATTTTAAGAGACTAGGGGAAAAGGCTGAAAAAATATAGAATAAAGTCCACATCATGACAACGGAAACGAGAATATGGTGCCATACACAAGATAGCTGCCGAGAACAAAAAAACAGCAAGCAAAAAACACAAAATGGCAGTCAAAATTCTGAACAAAATGATAACTCTCAGAATACCTGAAATAATGTGCATAATAGGTCCATTATGAATTGGAAGTAAAAAAAATAAACCACAACCCCAATATTATAACACCTTTATACTATTGTGCACTCCTGCCTGTCCCAGCATAGCAATGCAGTGGCAGCCATAAAAGATGGACCACAAAATGGTGCTGTGGAACAACAAAATGAAGAGGTGGAAATATTTCAAGCAATTCAACGGGAAATCAAACGTATAAATACATAAAAAAAATTTAATTCTACACTAAGGAAATAGGACTGGTTTGGTAGTGACACTATATTAAAGAAAAAGGAAATCTCTGTTCATGTCCTGAAACTTGACTTGGCAAGGACTTCATTCCTTTTGATGCTGCTACAGGCTGGGAGTTTGACACATGTACTTTTATATTTATATACTTTTCATAGAATTTGTTCTTTTTCCTTTGTTTAGTTTTTATCATGACCATTAATTTCTTTTTCAGAGAGGAAGTCTGTCCAATAAGAATCTTAGCACATTGACCGATAAGAATTATCTTCTAGTTGGTGATCTACAGATGGACACCACTTATAGTTTATCTTATAAACTGTCTTCAGGGCTGTAGCACCATGGGTAACAGACGTAAATATAGGGTAGTGGGCACCTAAAGTAAGAATGAACTGTGTCATCACAAAACAGAATATTTCACTTTCAGCTTGTTTTTTTTTCTTATTAGGCATATTTTAGATTACATTGATTTTTCCACAACCATCTGAATATCTCTCAATGGCTAGTACCTCATCACTTCAAAATTCAGATAGAAACTGCAACGTTTAGTTGCAATGATTTGTGCAAGATCTAACTTGCTAGACCCAGCCAAGTTCTCTTGCCTCTGGCATGCACAAATAATTTTCACTTCCATACTATGAGGTAACTCAAAAAGATCTTTTTTAGAGTTTTGCTCAATTTCAAAATGCATTTTATTAGTATATTAAAATAACACCCTGCTTTTACAATGACATCATGAACAAATGAACCAATGTTCACTATGGTAGTCAGCGTGTTAAAGATCCTTACATTTCTAAACACATGAGAGAGAGGGATGGGGGTTGGGAGCATACACTGATACAGTCTGTTGCCACACCCACTACACAACAAACAACCTCAGGATCCCAAATTAGGACCCGAAAGCAGCCGTGCAACAGGTGATACCTCAGCACCACACTAGAACAGTGTGAGGTTTTTACAGTGGCTGGACTGCCAATCCTGCCACCAACTTCTCCAAGTTCTCCCTTTAAGTTGGAGGACCTGGATGCAGATTAATGTCATACCCAGGAGGGAGCAATTGCAAGTTAAAGGCCTTGCTCAAGGACCAATGTAGTGGAATCAATTCTGGCGTTTATGGGATTTGAACTGGCAACCTTCTGATGGCTGGCACAGATCCCTGGCCTCAGAGCCACCATCTTAAATAGTGTTAACATGATGATATCATAAGTGATGAATGTCTGAATCAGATTACTGGCAATAAACAGTATTGTAGTCTACAAAATGGAGGTGCCTAAGGGGGGAAAAAAGGCAACAAAATGGCACTGTGATGACACCACCAAAATAATGCAAAAGTATCAAGAAACTCACAGTGTTGTAATTTTGTTATTATTTCAACTTGTACAATTTCTTGTATTAGTTTTTGCATACCCTTTGGGATCAGAGCACAGGGCCAGCCATTGTACCGCACCCCTGAAACAATTGCAGGTTAAGGGCATTGCCCAACGGCCCAGCAGAGTAGGATCTTTCTTGGCAGTAATGGGCATTCAAACCAGGAAACCTTCCAGATACCAGCACAGGCCCTTAGCCTCAGAGCCATTTTTCAACTATGTTTCATTTAAACTCACTTTTGCACTATGTTTGATAAATTACGTACATTAGTTTTTGATTATTTAAAATACTAGGGGGCTTCGCCCCCTGCTCGCTTCGCTCGCCAACCCCTGTGTTTGGTTAATCGGATATACAATTTAAAATTTTTTTTTCTTTGGAATTGTTTCAATTTAATTATTTGCACTTTTACTTTAAAGCTTCATTAAAAACAATATTTTTTGGAGACACATTGTGACAACGCAACGTATAACTGCCCTTAATGTGAATATTGTTTCTGTTTCTCTATTAAATAATCCGACTTTTTCTAATGTTTGTCCATGTGACTTATTGATTGTCATAGCAAAAGCTATTCTCACGGTAAACTGTAAACATTTTAATACCAATGGCATATCACGATCTCCTTTGGTGTGTAATGTTATTCACGGAATATATACATTACCTTTCTTTTTGCCTGTTAAAATTTGCATCGCTTCTCCGTGATCATCAATATACACCTGACCGAATTGTGTATTCTTTGAAATGTAACTTGTTGTTGCTTTAACTGTTCCGGGACCACAGATTCTCGTAGCGTATGGTCCATTATTGTGTAAATCCACGTTTTGTGCATTGAATGATGTGAATGCAAAAAGACTTTGTTGTCTACTCTTTGCCTTTTATTTCTGACCTCGATTTGTCCTTCTATTTTTTCAATTACAGTACACCTGGTTCAAATGATTAATCACCTTTTGTTTGCGGTAATGCAATCTTTTCTATCTTTTCTTTGATACTGTAGCGACTGACATGATAAAGTGTCACAAAAGTTTTACTTGAACAATCGCCGACTTTCTAACCCCAAACACAATTTTCTAGCACCCTCTCCAACGCCCGCCCTTACCGCATCAATCAATACCCCGCTATCAGTCTTCCATGCTGTACTCTGCCCTCCCTCAATCGGACCTAACAGTCACTTAAAACCAAAAAGCCCTCAACCTGGCTGGGACGCTACAATACTTTCGAATTTTACTGTTTTCATATTCTGTACCTTTCTCTGCATGTGTATCGCACCATCATTTGTTTGAACCTTTCGAATTCCACTGCTTTCATAATCTCTTATCTGCCTTTTTTTCTCTCCAACGCCTTTGGGTCTCTATTCTCTGTATTGTCCTTATACGCTTTATATGTCCTGAGAGCACATGATCTGTGTGTACTATGTTCTTTTACATGAGTGTTTTTTGATGGGTTTACTCTTATATGATATCTTTTGTAAGTAGGGCGTGTCTTGCAAGAATCTCATGTTCCACATCCCTGCAAGACGGCCCTGGGACAATCTCTTGGCACTAAGTCTCATATTTACGGTCCCTGTGAGACGCTCCGTGGCAAGTCTCTTGTCTCGCGGGTCTTTTAAATGTCTTCCGAGAACTTCCGAGAAGATCACGTATCGTAGCCTTGCTTTTGCTTTCGAGGATTTTTTTTTAATAATAGAGAGATTTAACATCTTATTTGTTCACTATACTTGAAATTTGTCAAATTGTTTTGACAACTAGCATCCACTGCTGACCCATTACCAGTCTGCGACGCAGTACATGCCATCATCAGACCTTCTGCTATGAGCACTCAGTACATGCAGGCATCCCTTGGTAAAAAAAAAAAACAATTCTGCTGTGAGTTAGCATCAGGTTCATTTGGGTTTAGACCTCATTTTGCCTTTGGATGTATTCATGACTGCTAAAATCAATTGATGCTGCTCATTTTAGCTTTCTGTGATGAGCTTTGCCTGTCTCTGTCTATTGTTTTGTAGTTTCCCTTTTGCCTACATTTCCTTTTTTTCCTTCATTACCTTTAGTTTAGGTAGTGCAAAAATGCATGTATTACTTATTTACTCTTATGTAACAAGACCTTAACAAAGCCTTCCTTTGGTCTTCATAACACTTACAGAGCATCAGTAGATCGGTTATTCATCTCTGTGCAGCGTGGCATATAGACATGATGGTAAAATGACTTGCTAATGTGAAGGATTCACAGATCTTACACTAAATATGTAATATCAAGAGAAGTGTGTCACAGTGAAGCCACACCAGATGACTCCAAAGTGAAGTTCTGTTAGTAGGTCACATTGCTGAGATGAATAAACACTGTACTGATGCTTTTTAAGTGTTATGATGACCAAAGGAAGTGTTTGTTAAGATCTAGTAACATAATAGTAAAAGAGTAATGGAGGCATTTATGCAGCACCTAAAGTGTTACCGTGTTTTCTCTGTCACAAAATCCTTAGCTATTTTTCACACTATCTTGACCCATTGTAGTTTAAGTATGATGAATTTGCTTTTTAATTAGAAGTCCAAAAAATGGATCATAGACAGACAGACAGACAGACAGACAGACAGACAGACAGACAGACAGACAGATAGATAGATAGATAGATAGATAGATAGATAGATAGATAGATAGATAGATAGATAGATAGAATTCTTTATTGTCATTATGCATACACATAACAAGATGTTTTATTGGTAGGACTCAGCTTCAAGGCAGAATACTTAAATATACAATACACTATAAATAATAAAATAAACATAATAAGTATAAAAGACAGCAGCAATAAAACATCATCAGGTCCAGACTTTTCCTGAGGTAGTACGCCTGCAGAGACCAGTGATCTGTGTGCGTGGGTCTGCTACACATTTGGCCCTCTTCTGCATCCTTCAAGCATATACAGAGTCCAGGTCTAGGAGAGGACTTCCCACGATCCCCTGTGCTGTTCTTACCACCCGTGCCAAGTCCTTCCTGTCCTGTGCTGTGCACCTGCCATACCACACTGTCATACTGTGACAGAGAAGGCTTTCTATAGTGGATCTGTAGAAGTTTGTGAGCAGCCGAGAGGAGAATCCAGCACGTCTCATCCTCCTGAGGAAGAAGAGTCTTTGTTGGGCCTTCTTTACCAGGTGAGATGTGTTCAAAGACCAGGTCAGATCCGATGTGATGTGGATACCCAAGAACTTGATATTGTCCACACACATTACAGCCTCCTCATATATGAATATAGGAGATATAGGAGCATGTTCTGTTCTTCTGGACCTCCTATAGTCCACAATGAGCACTTTGGTCTTGCTGGTGTTCAAGATGAGTTTGTTAGCTGAGCACCATAGTGCTAAGGTGTTGTACCTCTTCTCTGTAGTGAGTTTCATCATTGTCTAATATGAGACCCACCACGGTCGTATCATCCGCAAACTTCACAACCATATTTGTGTCGTGGATGGCAGAACAATCGTGCATAAATAATGGGAAGAGTGCTGGGCTGAGCACACAACCCTGTGGCATGCCTGTGTTCAAAACCAGTGTGGCTGATGTACGATCTCCACTTCTAATCACCTGAGGCCTGTTGGTGAGAAAGTTCCTGATCCACAGACACAACGATGTGGACAGACCCAGATTATGAAGCTTTTGTACCAGCTTGTCTGGGATTACGGTGTTAAATGCTGAACTAAAATCAACGAATTAGGTGGGCATCAGCTAAATTGTGGGTTTACTAAACAGAATGAAATGACTTTGTTACAAGTATCAGAGATCCCTTTGTATGACCCACTATAGCGGGTCAGTTTTTGATTTTTGACTCAAACTGTACTTCAACCTTCCTTACCACTTTCTCATGAGTTATTGAGTGCAGATTCGTGTATTCAAATATATCTATTTAAAGTTAAATCTACAACACAATAAAGTGAAGGAGTCAGAATATTTTCTGAATCCACTGTACAGGTATATATGAACACTATGGTAATCCAAAATGAACAAAAGAAAACAGCAATAATATTATGTGCTAATTTGAAATCTTAGATTTTTGAACTGCTGTTTATATTTCCTCAAAAGGTGGTATCAAATTGCTTAAAATATATCACACTTTATCAACGACCCCTAATGTTAATCTTTATAATGGAACAGGAAACCCTGTCCTTGATTTCTAAAATGAAATCATCCACGGGCGGCACGGTGGTGCAGTGGGTAGCGCTGCTGTCTCACAGTTAGGAGACCCGGGTTCGCTTCCCAGGTCCTCCCTGCGTGGAGTTTGCATATTCTCCCTGTGTCTGCGTGGGTTTCCTCTGTGTGCTCTGGTTTCCTTCCACAGTCCAAAGACATGCAGGTTAGGTGCATTGGCAATCCTAAATTGTCCCTACTGTGTTCTTGGTGTGTAGGTGTGGGTGTGTGTGCGCGCCCTGTGGTGGGCTGGCGCCCTGCCTAGGGTTTGTTTCCTGCCTTGCGCCCTGTGTTGGCTGGGATTGGCTCCAGCAGACCCCTGTGACCCTGTAGTTAGGATATAGCAGGTTGGACAATGGATGGATGGATGGAAATAGATACAGTTCTAGTCAAGTTAATGACTAAATTACTATACTTGCAGCACAAATTTGTAACATTTTTAATATATCTTTACAATTTTCTGGATGCATAACAAGTGACCATTGGCAGACCTTTGCTGAGGAAATTAGATCAATGCCACAAATGCTTAATAATTCTGAACTCATTTCAAATACACTTTTTCTTTCTTGTGTATTTTTAAAAGCATTAGCCTTGCTTTTTCAGTCCCACCTTAATTACTTCAGCATATCAAAAAAAATCTCCTTTTCCTGCAATGGTTACTGTATATCCATCCATCCATTTTCCAACCTGCTGAATCCGAACACAGGGTCACGGGGGTCTGCTGGAGCCAATCCCAGCCAACACAGGGCACAAGGCAGGAACCAATCCCGGGCAGGGTGCCAACGCACCGCAGGGTTACTGTATATAAACAGCATTAATTTGTACTGTAATTAACACTCTGTAATCTTAACCATACCAATGTGGTTGAGTGCAGATTTTAACAACAGTCTGCTACACTAAGTTTGGGATAATAGGCACTGCTCTTACATAGTTAAGGTCATGCTTATTAAATCCATTTTCTGGATGTACTCCATCCTAATTACATAGATGGTGTCCATCAGGGCTCAGTCCTGTTTTCATTCTGTATATTATCTATGGGAGAAATCATCTGAAAACATAATATTCACTTTGACTTATATGACATCCAGCTGTATTCATGAGATCAGGTAAGGTCAGGTTGGGGAGCATGCACTGGTACAGCGTGTTGCCACACCCACCATATGACGAATCACCTCAGGATTCTGGTTGACAGCCCTCCCGGTAGACACGCGGCCCAGTCCCACCCTCCTGAAATGACCCTCTATCTGCTGCAGCCAAGTGTTATGCGGGTGTCCCCTTGGCCTGGTCCAGCCACTCATGTCCTCAACAATGAGGATCCTGTGTGCCAGATCACCCTCGGGGAACTGCGCCACATGGCCGTAGTGCCATAAATGCCATAAATGAAGCTCCCTCACGATGCATGTAATGTCCATCATTCTGGACTCCATGAGCAACCGCTCATTCAACACAAAGTCAAACCAGCGGTACCCAAGGATTCTTCGAAGAGACACAGTACTGATGGAGTCCAGTGTTCGTCTCTGGTCACTGGATAGCGTTTATGTCTTTCAACCATATAGCAAAACAGGAAGCACCAGGACTGTAAAGACTTGCACCCCTTTACGTGACCTCATGACCCCCCATGCTCTCCCAATCTGTTTATTGACTTCATAGGAAGAGTCACCAGGGTGAACCTCTCGACACACTGCTGATGGCTGTGCCTAAGAGGTCATTAAACTCCTGGATCTTGGTTTTCATCCAGGACACTCGCAAGCCCAGACACTCAGAATCCTCACTCAGTCTCTCGAGAGTCCCGATCAGAGCTTCCATTGGCTCTGCTTGGCAGCATTCAGGTTCCAATTTGAGGCAGCCCATCTGGGTAGGTGCTTTAAACATCTTGTCTCTCCGGCATGATGATCATCTTCCTCTGCTGTCGGATGAGCTGCGTAAACTCCGCATTTCAGTGGCAGCACTCTCTGAGGAGTGCAGACCTGGGACTGGCCAGATCTCTGTAGGTGGGTACACCTTTTATTGGTCTGGTTGCTGTGATGACTGTCATCCTCGGGGAGTAGCTGTTGCTGGCTTCTTCCAATGGTGTCCGATGTCACGCCTTTCAACAAGTGTATTAAGAGACTCACTCCCTGGGTGCCTTGTCTGTTGTCTCAGTGTATTCTCCGACCACAGTGAGTGATGTCTTGGTGAGGGAGACATTTTATTCGCTACTTTGCTCAGTGGTTGATGGGTGCCCTCAGGGTGACACTCCACTGGTCATATGTGACTTCAATGGAACCAGTGGCACTGACAGGGCTGACTATGAGGATTGTATCAGTCCCCATGGCTGTGGTGACCATCGTGAAAGTGGCTCCATGTTCCTTGACTTTACAAAAGATTAGGGGCTGTGAATTGTTGGATCCTGGTTCCAGTGCCCAGACCTACATCGTTGAACTTGGTACTCCAATAATGGTGGTGTGGTGAAGGAGATTGATCACATCCTTGTGGGATGACGTTGAAGGCTCTTACAAAACTGCAGGATCTACAGAAGTGCCCAGTTTGTGAATTCTGACCACATACTTGTTGTTGCTACTCTGAAGATCCAGCTTTGGTCCTGTAGGCTGCCACCTACTAGGAGAATGAGGCTAGACCTGGCCAGACTCCAAGATCAGGCTGTTTCTGATGAGTCTGCACACAGTGTGTGTGAGGAACTTATGGAGTTGGGTGCAATTGCCGATCCTAATGTGACGTGGGAGACCTTACATGACAAGATACTGAAGGTTGCTCAGGATTGTGTTGGTGTTACTGGTGTTCCCAGAAGGAGGTGTTTTATCTTGCAGGGCACTCTGGTTATCATTGAGAGGAGTCGCAGAGCACGGCTTGATGGCAACTCTGGTCTGTACCAGGAACTGAGAAGGATGGCTGCGAGAACTGAGAGCAGATAAGGAGGCATTTGTTAGAGGAATCTGTGAGCAAGTGACTTGTGACCCATGTCCTGCTTAAAGAGGAATCGAAATATTACGCACATCCAAATCTGTTCCTTGGAGAGTCACAGTCAGGACGGTGGATGAAAGAACCCTTACGGATGACACTACGGTTGTATTCTTCAATGGAACTTAACCATGTTTATCTAGTTGTGCCTCTAGTTAACCGCTTCAGTGAGTTACAACATGAGAGGAGTACTAACTGCTTGTCTTTCAACACAAATTCTGTGAGTTGGTGGAAACCCTGCAGACAGTAATAAGACACTGTCACTTATTAACTGAGGAGGCCTGCATGTTAGTTTTGCTGAGCTGCACACATCTTGGGTGATTCATCCTTCAGCATTCACATTCCTGTACTATCCCAAACCTGTTTTTTCCCAGGAAAATCTCTAAATATTTTCTAGCAATGCATGATATAGTGTGACAGACTGGAGCCCCAAACCCTAGACACAACTTACATAAATAATCAAATATAGTGATTTTTTATTTCGTTCAGCTACCTTACAGAGCAGTGTATATACAGGGATGGTATAACCTTAATCTTTCTTCTCTTCCTCCTCACAAGAGTTCTCAGCTGCCTCCCGACTCCGACTCCCAGAAATGAGGTGGGGGGCTCCTTTTAAGTCAGACCCTAGAAGTACTTCTGGCGTTTGGGCAAAGTCCAGAGGAGCTATTTCCAGATCAGGTGGAAGTGTCATAAAATAGGGATAGCTGATCCCTGTAGCATCCCTGGTGGCAACCACAACACCCAGCAGGGTTGTCCCATGGGTCCCTGATTCCCAGCCTGCCCTATGGTCTGGAAAATGTGAGCAGCAACACATGGATGCTGCCCTCTAGCATGTCGGGAAGGTTATACTCTGAACAGGCTAACTCTTCCAATCCTTCCAAACTTTTGGTCTCCCTTCTAGGCAAGGGATCACCCTTCTTTCTGGAAAATTCCAAATGGCTCATACAATAGATAAGTTAACTCTTATGTTTGTACCAGTCTGAATGTTTTTACTGCATCATGTTATTCAAAAGCTGTTCAGATCACTCATTTAATTTGATCTGCTGCTATGAGGATTGTTATGGGAGCTTGGAAGTATTGACACATAAGTCTTTTCCTAAGTTTCTAGATGGACATCCAGAATTTAGAATATTCAAAGTTTTAAATAACACTAGCTCTATTTACCTAAAAAACAAAATTAAACAATGCAAATTTTCCAGAGTAGGGGTCTATAAAGTGGCTGCAGGTATTTGTTCCAACCTGATTGCTTAATTAACAACTAATAATTGCTAATAACAAATCTTATTTGATTTTATGGCTGGATAGTGTTTTCATTCTGACATTTTTATATCATAGATGTTTTTCTTTCCAAGGCCATCATCCAAATGATTTGTAGCCTGAAGCAGATTAGTAATTATCAGTCCTTCCCTTTTTTCTCTTCTGTTTCCAAATATTTTGTTAAACCACACAGTTCATGGAGAAGATACACAGATGTAAATGGAAATACGTAAGATGGAGAACTGCTGGTTCCTCTGTTATTTGGATCTAATTTCCGATAATCAGAAACTGTAAATGTAGGTGTGTAAGACTTAAAGGGTGGGAAATCTTAACAAGGGTGACAACTAAAATAAGGAATAAAAATTTGGGTTGAGCAATAAATGCTTCAACCGTAATAATTCAATTTTAATTATAAAATGCAGCCTTCAGCCATTTTGTAGACTTTGCTCCCGAGTATATTACAATTTCCAGATGTCGCAGTACTAAACATTCCAAGAAGAAATAAGAATACTGTACCTGTTGCTACAGGCCTCCCAACTGTTGAATGCTCTGTCTGCCAGCTTCCTGTCAGTCTTGGCATTTATGTCCTGGTGTAAGTCTCACAACTTTAGCCTAGTATACCCTTATTAGAACTGCTGTCTAGGCTGTTTAAATTGATTGTTTATTGGTTAGATATCTTTCTAAAAATTAAAGTATGGCTGTCATTACAAGCTGTTACTGGTTTTTCTTTTCCTGTTATTCTTTAAAGTTTTCAATTGTGGCAATTGGTGTTGCTGCTTCAACTCTTGGCTATGAAGTAATATCAGAATGAATAATATAATAATCTACTATATAATTATGACAGAATGGTGGTGCAGTGGTAGCACTGCTGCCTTGCAGTAAAGAGACCAGGGTCCACCCTATATGGAGTTTGCATGTTCTCCCTGTGTCTGTGTGGGTTTACTTTGGGTGCTCTGGCTTCCCCCCACTGTCCAAAGACATACAGGTTAGGTGAATTGACAACGCTAAATTGGTCCTAGTGTGTGCTTGGTGTTAGGTTTGTTTGTTTGCCCAGGTGTGGACTGGCACCCTGTCCGTGGTTTGTTCCTACCTTGCACCCTATCCTAGCTGGGATAAGCTTCAGCCCTAAGAAAATGACATGACATAACTATATAATAAAATGCTAAGGTACTGTATGTGTGTCTGTGTCCATCCCTCTGAGCAATCTGATTGGTCAGTTTGACTTTGGTGTGAGTGGTCAGTATGGCTTTAGTGAAGCAACTGAAAGAGTAAATGTGAGGAGTAAAGGTGTAAGAGGCATGCAGAGAGTCACCTTCAAAGACGGGAAGTATAAAAGCGGACAGGAGACTAGCAAGGCACCTCAAAATGATAGAGTCTGAGAAACAGGTTTTACAGGAAATAACTAGAGAAAGGGAGTGCCGATTAAGAGAGGTTCAGACATGCAAGGATAGTGAGTGAAAAACGTACACTTAGGGCAAGATATGTCAAATATTTTTAAATTTATTCTATTACCTGTCTTTGACATGGCTAGTATATAATAAAACATATAGTAATACATATAGAATAATATATCAGAATGATTGAGAACCATAGCCTTTAAAACCTATTGTCACCATCTTGACCCATTATATTATACTGTGCAATAAAGTTTTGGATCTCATCACGTGCCATCTGATTATGTAAAATGCTTGGCACCAGTGCACCTTTTATTAGCTAAACGCTGACTTTTGTCTACTCCAAAGGATTATTTTTTTCCCCAAGAATAATAATGGTATTAATTTACTCCCCTATGCTGTCAAATGGTCAGATTTTTTGTGATTTGATATTTCTATTAATGTGACTTCAATTATATTTTAACCAAAGGCACTGCTGTCTTTATTAATAGAGTAGACATACTGTATATGTTATTGTAGGTAAATGATGAAAGTTTATGTGTTTCTTATTTAATCTTACAGCTTCTGCACAAAAGGTTGTGAAGAGGAACTCATTATGGTTTTGTATAAGAGGTCAACACAGCAGCATCAATAAAAGCCCAGTCTTTCTTGTGCCCAACCTCTTCTTATCTGATGAAACTTCAGTGTTATTATCCAGAAATCCATTTAGATTACAACACAGATGAATTCGGAGTGAAATGCTACATGTGCTCATACACATCCAGATTCTGATGTATTGATCCTGTCAATTCAGCTCACATATTGGTTCATACATACTGTTAGCCTTTAACTCTGTCTGTATCATTCTGTTGCTAGGCAATGTTAACTGTGTGGAATTTAGTGACAGGAAAGGGTAAGAAATAAATGGGTCACATGCTCCTCAGGCATTCATACATTTCCTGCTACTAGTGTTTAGATTTTTGCATTTGTGACTTTGCATTTGCATTGAATTTTTATTTTACATTTGTGAATTTCCTATCCTAGGTATGATGTTAAACTGCACCCAGCCCTGCAAGTGACCCTCGAATGTTCAGGGAAAACTTGGGGATTGGTGGCAGGACTGGCACTCCAGCTACCGTAAAAACTTCAAAACAGTTCTGAGATGGCATACAGGACTCCTTTCCGCTCTCCACGGGATTAGATCTGCTGCAGTCGCCCAAAGGAAGGCTACTCACATTATGAAGGGAGCTTCATTCTGGAAGAGTCGAAACTGTCAGAGAACCAATGGGGTGTTGGTGTGGTGCTGAGGCGTCGCCTGCTGCATGTCAGCACTTGGGTCCCAATTTGAGGCTGCCCATCTGTATAGGCACATGGAATGTCTTGTCTCTCCAGCATGATGATCATCTTCCTCTGCTGTCGGAGGAGCTACATAAAGTCATCATTTCAGTGGCGGCACTCTCTGACAGTGGAGTGTGTTTAATTTTTTAATAACATCTTCTTTATTTTTGAAGTCATAGTAGAGATGTTCATCCAAATTTAAAAAGAACTTTTTTACATATTCTCTATCTGTGAAAGGATTTCTATGCTTTGCAATCTAACGAGAAACAGCAAAACTTGCTGATTGTACATCTTGCCTGAAGAAGGGGCCTGAGTTGCCTCAAAAGCTTGGATATTGTAATCTTTTTAGTTAGCCAATGAAAGGTGTCATTCTGCTTGACTTCTCACTACATCCATAAAGGCTAACACAGTACACCCTAGAACTAAACTTCACTACTGTGACTGTGCAAAATGTCCTCACCAGTTCAACCTCAGCTGGCTATAATATGTAAAAAGGAGAAAATATACAGTAATAATGCTTACAAAGACCTGGGAAAGCATTGTAGCAATTAACCACAAAAAGGATATGATAGAATTAGGAATTCCAATAAATGCTGTAGTGTACATTCAATCTTGGGTACTGAAGAAAACTCTGAAGTGCATATGATTTGACTCAAGACATAATCTCATCCAACAGAATGACTTTGAGGAAGATGTAGATTATGCAGTGAAGAAGCTGAACGCAACAAAGACACGTGACAGACCACCTGATTCACGTATAGCTAAAGAAATATCTAAATGAAAAAATAATAATATTAACCCATACAGTGCATCCGGAAAGTATTCACAGCGCGTCACTTTTTCCACATTTTGTTATGTTTCAGCCTTATTCCAAAATGGATTAAATTCATTTTTTTCCTCAGAATTCTGCACACAATACCCCATAATGACAACGTGAAAAAAGTTTACTTGAGGTTTTTGCAAAATTATTAAAAATAAAAAAACTGAGAAATCACATGTATATAAGTATTCACAGCCTTTGCTCAATACTTTGTCGATGCACCTTTGGCAGCAATTACAGCCTCAAGTCTTGTTGAATATGATGCCACAAGCTTGGCACACCTATCCTTGGCCAGTTTCGCCCATTCCTCTTTGCAGCACCTCTCAAGCTCCATCAGGTTGGATGGAAAGCGTCGGTGAACAGCCATTTTAAGATCTCTCCAGAGATGTTCAATCGGATTCAAGTCTGGGCTCTGGCTGGGCCACTCTGGGACAGTCACAGAGTTGTCCTGAAGCCACTCCTTTGATATCTTGGCTGTGTGCTTAGGGTCGTTGTCCTGCTGAAAGATGAACCGTCGCTCCAGTCTGAGGTCAAGAGCACTCTGGAGAAGATTTTCATCCAGGATGTCTCTGTACATTGCTGAAGTCATCTTTCCCTTTATCCTGACTAGTCTCCCAGTCCCTGTCGCTGAAAAACATCCCCATAGCATGATGCTGCCACCACCATGCTTCATTGTAGGAATGGTGCCAGGTTTCCCCCAAATGTGACGCCTGGCATTCACACCAAAGAGTTCAATCTTTGTCTTATCAGACCAGAGAATTTTCTTTCTCATGGTCTGAGAGTCCTTCAGGTGCCTGTTGGCAAACTCCAGGCAGGCTGCCATGTGCCTTTTACTAAGGAGTGGCTTCCGTCTGGCCACTCTACCATACAGGCCTGATTGGTGGATTGCTGCAGAGATGGTTGTCCTTCTAGAAGGTTCTCCTCTCTCCACAGAGGACCTCTGGAGCTCTGACAGAGTGACCATCGGGTTCTTGGTCACCTCCCTGACTAAGGCCCTTCTCCCCCAGTCGCTCAGTTTAGATGGCCGGCCAGCTCTAGGAAGAGTCCTGGTGGTTTCAAACTTCTTCCACTTACAGATGATGGAGGCCACTGTGCTCATTGGGACCTTCAAAGCAGCAGAAATTTTTCTGTAACCTTCCCCAGATTTGTGCCTCGTGACAATCCTGTCTCGGAGGTCTACAGACAATTCCTTTGACTTCATGCTTGGTTTGTGCTCTGACATGAACTGTCAACTGTGGGACCTTATATAGACAGGTGTGTGCCTTTCCAAATCATGTCCAATCAACTGAATTTACCACAGGTGGACTCCAATTAAGCTGCAGAAACATCTCAAGGATGATCAGGGGAAACAGGATGCACCTGAGCTCAATTTCGAGCTTCATGGCAAAGGCTGTGAATACTTATGTACATGTGCTTTGTCAATTTTTTTATTTTTAATAAATTTGCAAAAATCTCAAGTAAACTTTTTTCACGTTGTCATTATGGGGTGGGGAAAAAAATGAATTTAATCCATTTTGGAATAAGGCTGTGACATAACAAAATGTGGAAAAAGTGATGCGCTGTGAATACTTTCTGGATGCACTGTAAATAAAATATTTATCTTTAAGAAAGTATTATCAAATAATATGTTAAGACATGAAAATGTGAATGCATCTATCATTGTGGGAAGAGAGCTACATGTAGCTTGCAAGCTGCTGGTTACCCCTGGGCTAGGACACTGCATATCTCTGGGTCTATAGTTCTTAAGGCTGGTCCTCCTATTAGCTGTGAACCACCCAATCTCACTGAGATTGCACAGGTGGTGAACCAGCTGAGGGTAGGGAAAGCTATCAGGGATCTGTGGTATCCGGGGTGAACTTCTTCAGGCTGCTGGTAAGGCTGTTGTCCTGGCATAGCAAGAAGTCTTTGCTTCCATTGGGGATATGGGTGTCATCCCAACTGACTGGAAAACGGGACTTGTCATCCCTATCTGGAAAAGGAATTGTGATTGCCTGGACTGTGGCAACTACAGGGGGATAAGGTCCTTGCTAGGGTCATCCTCAATAGAATCTGTGATCACTTGCTCACCTACCAGTGACAGGACCAGTCTGGTTTTACACCTAAGAAGTCTGTCATGAAGCATATCCTGGCACTGAGGGAAAACTATGTCTTTCAGCAACACACTATTTTGATATAAAAACAGTATACTCTTTCATGTATATCAGTTTTTGGTGTAATACTGGTTAGTCTGGATGAGGATTTAGACAGTATCTCCAGACAATATGAAAAATATCTGGCAACTTCCTCCTTAATGATCTTATGGAATGATGGGAAAGGGATAACTCAATTAAAATTTTAGAAAGGAAATGGAATTTAACTGTTAAAAAATACATTTTTAGTTCAGTATGTGCCAAGTATGTATGTTCAGGGCGGAGTGGTGGCTCTGAGGCTATCCCCATCACTGCCAAAAGAGATCCTACTCTGCTGGGCCCTTGAGCAAGACCCTTAACCTGTAATTGCTCCAGGGGTGCTGTACAATGGCTGACCATGTGCTCTGACCCCAAGGGGTATGCGAAAACTAACAAATTCCTAATACAAGAAATTGTATAAGGCGAAATAAAGAACACAAAAAAAAAGTATGCCTGAACTCACTCAAAAGTTGTTTACTGATCGTGTATCTCGTTTAAAAATGTCTATAATACTTAGGGTACTATCCAACTGAGTGATATCATCGCATGCTTACATCACTAGGTAGTATGTTTTAGGAGTGTCCTATTATTAAATCATTTTGTGACAGATTTTTTGAATATCTCAAGGGCAATCCTGCATTTAAAATAACTTCTAATACATCAGTAGCAATATTAGAAATGTACCAGAAGTGATAAGACCAGAAGTGACAGGAGTATTATTATACCAGAAGTGATAAGAGTGCCCTGCAATAGTTAGTTGTAATATTCTTTACCACACTACTTGCATGAGCATGTATTCTGATTAAATGGAAGAATCCTAACTGGCAATCTATAACTTAGTGGGAAAGTAAAGTTGTGTATTAGTCTCAAATTGGATAAAATCGAAAACTCTCAATAAGCATGTATTGCACATATTTTTAGAAGTTAGAGAGAACGTATTAAATGTTCTCTGTGGTGACCTTTGCTTGTCTCTGTCTATTTTTTTGTAGTTTCCCTTTTGCCTTCATCTCCTGGTGAATTTTCATTCTTTTTGTTCCCTTTAGTCTCCACTCTTTAATATGTTGACTGCTAAATGCGAGTTAACTCATAGTAGGCAAGCTATAGACGGGAACCATCTATGAGTTACGTTCTAAACTTTCTTTAAACTTATAGCACCAAGAATATTTGTAGGTAATGGATATAAATATTGGACACCATAAGAATGGTGTCACAGAAAATAATATTTCACTTTCAGTTAGATTTTTCTGGTTAGCTATATTAATGAGAATGTAGAAGCATTAATATCTAAATATCTGTAAGCATTTAGTATCTCACCACTATGAGGTTCACATGGAAACTGCAACATCTGATTTGAACTAAGCATTTAACTACATATTGTACTGTGTATAATTATACATAGCAAATTAAAAATAATTGAAATTGTGCATGTAACTTCATAGACCCTGCTGAATTATCACACAGCTGGTGTGCACAAAGCCATTTTGATGAAGGTGGTGTGTACAAAGCTGTTGTTTCATAGCAGATGTACACAAAAAATTGCAGTTCCTTACACTATGAGGTAACATAAATAGACTTTTTTAGAGAGAATACATTTGTATGAGTTGTATTCAATAATGAAATGTATTTTATTAATATAATAACACTGTGATTTTAGTTTGACGACAGCAACACATTTCCTTGTTTTCACTGTGGCAGTCAACTTGTTAAAGAGGTGACTTCTACAAGCTAAGGGACCTGGCATCACTGAAGTGCATGATGAGCTCAGTGTCTGATCTGCTCATTTGCACCAGCAGCCTTGTATCTCCCAGACATTTCTTGGATGTTGATCTCTAGGTTTCACAAGGTTTATTTTCCTTTAGTATTTGCTGTTGTTTATTGTACTAATTACTATTCTCATTAAGCCTCTGTGTAATTTGAACTTTTAGTATTTGCTGTATACCGGATATCCGTATGGGTTTTGCTTTTTTTACCAACTGACCATTTGTGGTCTGCTCATCACTTTGAGACATACTATGTTAAAATAAATCTTTGTTTTTTTGTATAGCAGGAAGAGAAAAAACTACATGGCTACCATGATGTTTCTAAATACTGGAAATAATGTAAAATGAATCTAAGTGTTGACACAATAACATTTAAAATTGTAAATCTGTAGCTGCATCAACCAACTTGTCAAGAGCTTTATCATCAAAACTCTGTTTTTGCTTATTCACTTAAATTTTATTGGAACAGTGCAATAACAAAAATGCAGAAGTATCTGAAGAATAAGAAATCCTGTTGACCGCACCCATTCTTTCCAGTTTACACTAGCAGGATTTCCTTTTTGGCAAGAACTTTGGCAAGAACTTTTTCTGTTCCTAAGAGTTTTGTGGTTTCAAAAGTAATCCTGTTGCCTTATTCAGCAATTCTGTATCAGCTGTTATACTGCACTGCCTGCGTCTGAACAGAGAGCACATGCTGTGATACACAGAAGGTCTTGACACTGTTATCATGATACGGTATTCTACTACTGGAGTTGGTAAACAAAAGATTTAGTATTACTTGTAAAAGGTAATTTAAAATGATTTGTCATGTGGATGTGTTGGAGAATGTTTCATTCAATGCTTCAAAATATGCTAGAATAGATTTGGGATTCTCAAGCTTAACTTTCACAGTATGACTCAGCTGTACTCCTCGGCTTTGCCATGGTGTTATTTCAAAACTTTGCAGTAAATTTTACTTTATAGTGGTCTGATTAAAATAAAAAAAATCTAAAATGTCTCCCACTTGATTTTTCTGTGTATTATTGTCATAGGAGTGAAAAGGAAGCATGACTTCTCATGAAGTAGCGGAATGAAGTTGACAGATCAATCGATTCAGTTCATGTCCTTCTTTAATTGCATTCAAAGTTTGCAAAAATAATTTATTCTTACAAAATATTCTATATTTTGAAACTTAACACACCACTTTCTTTAAGAGTATTTAATATTTCGGCAATGATCCACCATTTATGTCATCTGACCCATAATAAGAAAATTCATATTTTCAGAGAAACATGTTTTTTAATCTTTAAGCTTTCAAAAATGGGGGTTTTGCTGACTGAAATTTATTTTTAATCTTCTTCTTTTGGCTGCTCCCGTTAGGGTTGCCACAGCGGATCATCTTCTTCCATATCTTTCTGTCCTCTGCATGTTGTTCTGTTACACCCAACACCTGCATGTCCTCTCTCACCACATCCATAAACCTTTGCTTAGACCTTCCTCTTTTCCTCTTCCATGGCAGCTCTATCCTTAGCATCCTTCTCCCAATATACCCTGCATCTCTCCTCTGCACATGTCCAAACCAATGCAATCTCGCCTCTCTGACTTTGTCTCCCAACTGTCCAACCTGAGCAGACCCTCTAATGTACTCATTTCTAATCCAATCCATCCTCGTCACACCCAATGCAAATCTTAGCACCTTTAACTCTGCTTCCTCCAGTTCTGTCTCCTGCTTTCTGCTCAGTGCCACCATCTCCAATCCATATAACATAGCTGGACTCACTACTGTCCTGTAGACCTTCTGTTTCACTCTTGCTGATACCCGTCTGTCACAAATTACTCCTGACACTCTTCTCCACCTATTCCACCCTGCCTGCACTCTCTTTTTTACCTCTCTTCCACAATCCCCATTAATCTGTATTGTTGATCCCAAGTATTTAAACTCATCCACCTTTGCCAGCTCTACTCCCTCCATCCTCACCATTCCACTGACCTCCCTCTCATTTACACACATGTATTCTGTCTTGTTCTTACTGACCTTCATTCCTCTCCTCTCTAGCGCATATCTCCACCTGTCCAGGGTCTCCTCAACCTTCTCCCTACTATCGCTACAGATCACAATGTCATCAGCAAACATCATAGTCCACGGGGACTCCTGTCTAATCCAGAGGCGTGACCACCGGGGGGCTGGGGTGAGCGCTGCCCCCCCAGAGACAAGCCGTGCCCCCCCTGCGATATGCTCTGTCTGTCCAATGAAAACTCTGGAGAAGAATAACATTTGATTTTCAAAACTGAGTTGCTTTCCAATCGGCCCGTTTGAATTTGGGGCGTATTCGTTAGTGCCTCCTCCACTAGATAGACACTGTGCTGCTCACAGTTCACTTTACCGCACATTCTGCAGCACGTTTTGAACCTGTTGACCGCATTCTTTAATTAAAACAGCGTATACGTTCCATTCTTCTTTTATTTTCTGGTTGGTAACACCAAAGGCTATGCATAGGTGGCTTATTAAAAAGCAGACATCTTCAACCTCTGTCCCTCCGCAAGCTGCTGGCTCCATGGTTGAGCCCAGCACCACTGTTACCAACACGGAGCACAGCGCACCCACGTCGGGAACTGAAACTCCAAACGATGTAGATAAGCCTACACAATCCTCCAGCTCTGCGCCCGTGTCAGGTACTCCAAACCTCTGCCTTCAACAAAATATACAGTCCGGTCTGCCTGACTTAATTATGGATAGCCCATTCCAACCCATTTTAATTAATTATCCCAAGCGCGCATTCGGAAAGACACTCAGATGTTTTAGTGCAAGCTGGTATCAGTCTCGACCATGGCTTGAATTTTCTGTTGTCCGTGATGGCAGCTTTTGCTTTGCCTGGCACAAATTTAGTGTTTCCAATTCGGACCGCGAGGACATATTCACCAAACACGGCTACACTAATTGGAAAAAAAGCTCTAGAAAAAGACGGTGGAGGCTTCCACAAACACGCGTCTAGTATCCCGCACGTCAGAGCCATGTCTGCATCACAGCACTCATCATTGGTGTGTCTTCAGCTGCACGCGAAAGCTCTTTCTCTACTTTGAACCGCATTCTCACTCCACTCCGCCGAACAATGCTGCATTCAAGGAAGAGAAATTTAGTCATTCTGGCACATGAGAAAAACATCACAGAAAATCTAGACATGAATGAATTTATTTCAGAATTTGCCAAGAGTAACTGCAGACTGGTCCTGTAGATAATATCCAGGTTAAACACTGGAAACTGATGTCCTATAGCCTCCCATAACTACAATAAGCCACGTTTCTGTTCTTGCTCTCATATGTTGTATACATTTGACTTTATTGATATTTACCTTGTAGATGTAGTTCTATATTTGTCCACAAAAAATAATAATACAAGTTCCATTGCCTCTGTTAAATTTATTGAACAATAGGTTATGATTTATGCCACAATTTTTGCTTTTATATGTTATATAATACTGTGTTGTTATTATTATTTGACCCCCCTACAAAAATGGGGATGGATGGATGGATGGATGGATGGATGGATATTTTTTGCCCCCCCAGACAAGCCAAATGCCCACCCACACATGATGTTCTGGTCACACCTCTGGTCTAATCTCGTCTGTGAACCTGTCCATCACCATTGCAAATAAGAAAGGGCTCAGAGCCGATCCCTGATGTAATCCCACCTCCACGTTGAATGCATCCGTCGCTCCTACCGCAGACCTCACCAATGTCACACTTCCCTCGTACATATCCTGTACAACTCTTACGTACTTCTCTGCCACTCCCGACTTCCTCATACAATACCACAGCTCCTCTGGAGGCACCCTGTCATATGCTTTCTCCAGGTCCACAAAGATGCAATGCAACTCCTTCTGGCCTTCTCTATACTTCTCCATCAACATCCTCAGAGCAAACATTGCATCTGTGATGCTCTTTCTTGGCATGAAACCATACTGCTGCTCACTAATCATCACCTCACTTCTTAACCTAGCTTCCACTACTCTTTCCCATAACTTCATGCTGTGGCTCATCAATTTTATTCCTCTGTAGTTACTGCAGTCCTGCACATCCCCTTTATTCTTAAATATCGGCACCAGTACACTTCTTCTCCACTCCTCAGGCATCCTCTCACTTTCCAAGATTCCATTAAACAATCTGGTTAAATACTCCACTTCCATCTCTCCTCAACACCTCCATGCTTCCATAGATATGTCATCTGGACCAACGGCCTTTCCATTTTTCATCCTCTTCATAGCTGCCCTTACTTCCTCCTTGCTAATCCATTGCACTTCCTGATTCACTATCTCCACATCATCCAACCTCTTCTCTCTCTCGTTCTCTTCATTCATCAGACTCTCAAAGTACTCTTTCCATCTGCTCAACACACTCTCCTCGCTTGCGAGTATGTTTCCATTTTTATCCTTTATCACCCTAACTTGCTGCACATCTTTCCCAGCTCGGTCCCGCTGTCTAGCCAATCGGTACAGGTCCTTTTCTCCCTCCTTAGTGTCCAACCTTTCATACAACTCATCATACGTCTTTTCTTTAGCCTTCGCCACCTCTCTCTTCACCTTGCGCCTTATCTCCTTGTACTCTTGTCTACTTTCTGCATCTCTCTGACTATCCCACTTCTTCTTTGCCATCTTCTTCCTCTGTATACTCTCCTGTATTTCCTTATTCCACCACCAGGTTTCCTTTTCCTCCTTCCTCTTTCCAGATGTCACACCAAGCACCCTTCTTGCTGTCACCCTTACTACATCTGCTGTAGTTTCCCAGCTGTCTGGTAACTCTTCACTGCGACCCAGTGCCTGTCTTACCTCCTCCCTAAACTAAACCTTGCAGTCTTCCTTCATTTAATCCTTGGCTCTGCCCTAACTCTTTTCCTCTTCTTGATCTCCAACGTCATCCTACAGACCACCATCCTATGCTGCTTAACTACACTTTCCCCTGCCACCACTTTGCAGTCTTCAATCTCATTCAGATCAACTCTTCTGCATAGGATGTAATCTACCTGTGTGCATCTTCCTCCACTCTTGTACGTCACCCTATGTTCCTCCCTTTTCTTAAAATACGTATTCACCACAGCCATGTCCATCCTTTTGGCAAAATCCACTATCCTCTGACCTTCTTCATTCCTCTACTTGACACCATATCTACCCATCACCTCCTCGTCTTCACTGTTCCCTTCACCAACATGTCCACTGAAATCCATTCCAATCACCACTTTCTGTCCCTTGGGTACACTGTTCATCACTTCATCCAACTCACTCCAAAAAACTTCTTTCTCACCCATTGCACACCCAACTTGTGGTGCATATGCACTAACAACATTCATCATCACACCTCCAATTTCCAGGTTCATAATCATTACTCTGCCTGACACTCTTTTCACCTCTAAAACACTCTTGACATACTGTACCTTCAGAATAACTCTTACCCCATTTCTCCTCCGATCCACACCATGATAGAATAATTTGAATCCACCTCAGATCCACCTGGCTTTAACCCCCCTTCCATTTAGTCTCTTGCATGCACAATATATCAACCTTCCTTCTCTCCATCACATCCGCTAACTCTCTCCCCTTACCAGTCATGCTGCCAACATTCAAAGTTCCTACCCTCAGTTCCATTTCTTCGGCCAACAGTAGCCCAATTTTCACCAGCACCCTGTTGGCTAACAGAACTGGTGGTGGTCGTTGTTAACCCGGGGCTCGATCGATCCGGTATGGAAATTTGTATTGTTGTCCGCATATTGATTTGGCAAAATTTTACACCGGATGCCCTTCCTGACGTAACCCTTCCCATTATCCAGGCTTGGGACCGGCATGAAGAAACACACTGGTTTGTGCATCCCCTGTGGCTGGATTACTGAAATTTATTTTTAATAAACAGGAATTTTTCTCAAGTGTTAAATATATATTTAAGACATAAACCAATGTGAAGAAAGCACAAGCCAGTTCTATAAATCATGGAAAAGTGAAAAGAAGCAAAATAAGAAGAAACAAGAAAAAAATGAATCACAGTTACTGTATAATGTTACAGGGGCAAAGCTCAGTACATTCATCCTTCACAAGCTCTGACTAAACTTCCTAAAAACAATTCTAAGGTTAGTTTATAAAGCAGTTTTTAGGACCAGGGTACTTAACATCAAGAAGTACAATGGTGTTTAACTATTCTCTGCAGATAAACAAATTATTTAGAAATTGTTGACACAATTGATTTTGAATAATGCCGCTGACCAATTTGTAAGGAAGCCGTCACTGTACTGCTTCCTGATCAACTATATTTGTTTGTTTGTGTTTTTTTTTTTGCTTTGTCAAAGACATAAATGAACAGATTCCTGATGCTGCAGCTGCTCCCTGTGTAAATTTAGCTTTATAACCTTTATTCCTGTTTAAGCCTCAAATCTCCATGAAAACATGTTTGCCATTTTTATCAGGACAAACATATTGTACATACATAAGAGCTTTGTACACTTTTTTGGATGTTGAGTCCAGACTAGTTTCTGATCTACCATTGTGTGATCAAATGTGTGTTTTTTATTTTGCTTTCAATGTATAATACTGTACATTTACTTACACTAAACTTATTTTGCCACAAATCTGCCCAAGCCTGAATGCTATCCAGGTCTTTCTGCAATGATTTGGGGTCATTCTAGGTTATCTGCCATTCCACCTAGCTTGGTATTATCTACAAACTTAAACAGCCTCTTGTTTATAGGATTATCTAGATCATCTATTACAAAAAAAGCAACTGCCCCAGCACTGACCCCTAAGGGACACCACTTTTAACATTGTATAGTTCTGGTAAGGCTCCTCGCACTATCACACTCTGCTTCCTGTGTTTGAGACAATTTTACACCCATCTAGACACTACACTCTGAAATTGCACTTCTTTTAGTTTAATCGCTAACCTTTCATGTGATATCTTATTAAAAGCCTTCTGAAAATCAAGACAAATCAAGACAAATCATATCACATGTACCTGTCTGATTGTTTCCTTTTGCTGCTTCTTTATTGAATTCCAGCAAATTAATAAAACACAACCTCAGTTTTCTGAAGCAATGTTGAATGCTCTCTAACACACCTGTTCATGCCATGTGATGCTCAATCTGCTCTTTAATAATTTATTATATTAACTTATCTTACCAATCTCCGACGCCTGTTTAATGCAATATATTCACCCACAAAGTCTAATACCCCGGAGATATTATTATCGTTGGATGCAGAAAAAGCATTTGATATAGTTGAACTACCTCTTCATTCCATTGGAGAAATTTGGGTTTGGCCTGAATATTTGTTCATGGATCAAACTACTGTATACCAGTCCAGAACCTTCAGTTTTTTATTAACAACATTCTTTCAGACTACTTCAAACTAGAATGTGGTACCAGACAAGCATGCCCCTTGTCACCACTGCTATTTGCAGTCGCCATTGACCCACTGGCAGTTCACTTTTGAAATGCTTATCAGATAAAGGGGATTACAAGAGAAGGACTTGAAAAGAAAATTTCTCTATATGCAGATGATATGGTACTGTATATATCATCCATCCATCCATCCATCCATCCATCCATCCATCCATTTTCCAACCCGCTGAATCCGAACATAGGGTCACGGAGGTCTGCTGGAGCCAATCCCAGCCAACACAGGGCACAAGGCAGGAACCAATCCCGGGCAGGGTGCCAACCCACCGCAGGACACACACAAACACACCCACACACCAAGCACACACTAGGGCCAATTTAGAATCGCCAATCCACTTAACCTGCATGTCTTTGGACTGTGGGAGGAAACCGAGGCGCCCGGAGGAAACCCACGCAGACACGGGGAGAACATGCAAACTCCACACAGGGAGGACCCGGGAAGCGAACCCAGGCTGTATATATCAGACCCACAAAATTCTGTGCCTGTAGTTCTAACAGCACTAACAGAATTTCAAAATATTTCTGGTCTCAGAATTAATTTGAATAAAAGTGTGCTCTTTCCAGTGAATTCCCAAGCACACAATATTAGATTGGACACCTTCCCTTTTATCATCACAGATCAGTTTAAATACCTAGGGGTAAACATCACAAGTAAACATAAAGCTCTTTATAAACAGAATTTTGTTATCTGTATGGAAAAACTTAAGCAAGACTTGCATAGTTGGTTAACCCTTCATCTCACTTTAGCTGGAAAAATTAACATTGTTAAGATGCATATTCTTCTTAAGCTTCTTTTTCTATTTCAAAGCATTCCCAAATACATTAACAAATCATTTTTTAAGAAGTTAGATTCGATTATAACCTCATTTATTTAAAATTTAAAATATCCACGCATCCAAAGGGCAACCCTGCAAAGACCTAAGGCAGAAGGTGACATGGTTTTACCTAACTTTCAATTTTATTACAAATATACAAGCTATAAAAACCTGGATATTGACATAAACAGATGAACACACACAGGCTTGGTCAGCAATATAAATAAAATCCTTCAGTACTTCTTTAAATATCTTGCTTTGTTCCCCAGTAAATACGAGTTATCGTTAATATACTAACAATTCAATTGTGCTTCATTCACTTAGAATATGGAACCAATGTAAGAAGCACTTCAAGATGGAGAAGCTTTTATCTGTGACACCTCTACACGATAACCACCTTTTCCACCCTCTCAAACTTACACAGTTTTTAACGTTTGGAAAACATTCAGGATTAAATTACTTAGAGATTTGTACATAGATAACGTCTTTGCATTCTACAAACAATTACAATCCAAATTTAACTTTCCATCAACACAGTTCTTCCACTATCTCCAAATTAGAGATCTTTCCTAAACAAAATCTGCCCAATGTTTCTCACCTATTTCTATTCCATAATAAATACTGATCAATCTTGAAGACTCCGACAGCATTTCTGTAATATATAAATACATTTTAAAGGCTCTTCCTTTCAAAGATCCAAGAGTACAATGGGAAAAGGAGCTCTCACACAACATTTCGAAAAGGAGTGGAAAGCAGCCATGTACAGTTTCCACTCGAGCTCCATATGTGCAAAGCATGCAATTATTCAACTTAAAATTATATATCAAGCACAACTGTCTCGCTTAAAAATGACCAAAATGACCAAAATGTTTCTAGGGCCAACCTGCGAACGTTGCAATCAAGTTCCAACCTCATTGGGTCACATGTTTTGGGCCTGCACCAAATTAACATCATTCTGGACCAAAATCTTTAAATTCCTTTCAGATAGCCTTGGTGTCACAATCCCTCCTAATCCATTAAAAGCTGCGTTTGTGGACTCCCAGGTGGGCTTAAAGTGGAGAAGGACAAACAAACCGATTGTCCTTACTACACTATTGGCATGTAGACTTATCTTGCTCAACTGGAAGAATCCTAACCCAGCTCTTTTAAGTCAGTGGGTAACTGATGTTATGTACTATTTGAAATTGGAAAAAATCTAATTCTCACTTAGAGGATCTGTTCAAAACTTTTTTAAAACCTGGCAGGATCTAATCAATAACATTTTAGAATAAGCATTTAAATTGGGGAAAAGGATTTTTTCCCCCATTTTGTCTACTCTTAAAGTTTTACTCTGGCTGTTGGCCTTGCACTCTTTCTCATGGGTGGAGGCTCATTTGAATTTAGTTTTGTCAAGTTCCATCCATCCATCCATTTTCCAACCTGCTGAATTCGAACACAGGGTCACGGGGGTCTGCTGGAGCCATTCCCAGCCAACACAGGGCACAAGGCAGGAACCAATCCCGGGCAGGGTGCCAACCCACCGCAGAGTTTTGTCAAGTTTGACTTGCTAATATGGAATGTTACTTGCTTTTAATAAATTCAATAAAATGAAAAAAAAACTTACCTGTGATGCATATTTAGCTTACTGGCCTGTAGTTAACTTGGATTTGCCTGATTACCCTTTTTATATAAAGCAATAATATTTACTACCTTACATTCCTTAGGAATTTCCTCAGTGCACATTGATATTAATAAAATATGTGTCAAGCATTAATGTATGTACTCACTAACCTCCTTAAGTACTTAAGGATAAATAATACTGTATCTGGCCCTGTTGAAGCAGCACTTCTCCCTCTGCAATTTCAAATCACTCAGTACTTCCTTTGCAGTCCCTATTACTAAGGAGAGATTATCCAATTCTTCACATGCAAGTTTAGATTATTGGCCATTTCTCTGTCGGCTTATTTTAAACGCTCCCTATGGTTCCTAACACTCTTTACCTCCTAGCTAAAATTAAATAATTGGGAGAGCCAGGACAAAGGTACTCCTTTGCAAAGAACAATAGAATACCAGAATCTGATAAATGCTCCATGTTACAAAAATATTCTTGGTTTTAACACCTGAAGAGTCATTTTTGCTCATTTGTATACTTAACTTTATTTTTTGAATTTTTGTTTATTTTTATCATTATGATGATTATGTCCTCACTCAACCATTTTGGAAAATTTTAACTGCGATTGCTTCAGTTTTTTAATATTTTCTCGTGATCATGGCCACCAGTGTCACAATGGGTGACTTGATCACATGATCAATACTTAAGCTGGTGACACAACACAGTCAGCATTCTTGCCTTCAGATCAATTATAAAAACAATTTGCTCGAGAAGAAATTCCAAATCTGTCAATTAGGGACTTCTTCTTGTTAGTAGCTGTTTGATCTGCAATTCTTCTGTCTTTGTTGACTTTCAGTGCACACTGCATGTCCTCTAGCAGCTCTAAACACCTTGCAGCCTGGTGTTTGTCAGATAGTGTGAGACCAGCAAACAATTAAAAGAAGGGTTTTCTGCATACTGTCTTGAACCTGTAATGTTTGAACCTGTAGAAAAGCCTCATGCACAGGTTAAATTTGGAAACTGAACTCATGACATTCCATATGTGAGGCAGCAGCTCGTGCCACTGTGATTACTCAACTGTATCCATATTTCTACCATTGGAGAAGTGGCAGATTAAGTGACTTACTCAGGGCCCACATAATGAGTTGGTGGGGAGGATTTCAAATATACATAATATTGGTTAACTAAAGTTCAAACAGGTTAGCTACATTCTTAAAAATACTGGTTCTTTAATGTCACTTTCCTGGATTGTATGGTTTCTTGCAGAACCATTACTTGACAAAGAATGAGGAATGATTTCTGCGGACAAGTCACTAACTGTCCACCTTTGCAAATTAATGTCCAGACTGTGTCTGTGGTTCAGTTGTTCAAATTCCTGGGGTCTGCTTTCACTAATACATTAAAATAGGACACATCACCTCCATTATTAGGAATGCTAGGCAGAGATTGTTCTTCCTTTGCCAGCTTAAGAAGCTTAGTATATCAAGGCAGATATTGTTAAATATTTTACTCAGCCATCATTGAGAGTATTGTGACCACTTCTGTAATCTTTTGGTTTCCTTCTGTCTCCTCTCTTTTTAAGACTCAGTTGCAGTAGGTGATTTGTTCAGCTGAGAAAATCATTGGCTGTTGTCTCCCAGCATTAAAAGATCTATTCGTAGAGAGAGCGAAAAAGAGAACAGGAAAGATTGCAGCTGACTTCACCTATCCCAGCAGCCATCTGTTCATTAAATTGCCATCACAGAGGAGATACAAGTCTGTCATGACCTTGTACTATATGCCATCTCTGCAGCTTCTTTCCTCAAAATATTCAGATCCTATACATTGAATTACTCCTAACTGTTTTTGCAACCATGCTGTTTGTGTTTTTGTAAATACTTCATATTTGCTCAGATTGTACTATTTGAATTTATTATCTTGTATAATTTTTCTCATTAATTTGTTTATTGAAGTCTGCAAATGAATTGTTCAAGAAATTGTTGCATTGGTGTAGTGGTTGCACAGTGTCAGGTTAATGGCGGGTTGTAATTGTGTTGTTATGTGTTGGTAATGTCTTGTACTTCACGTTTGCAACTAACTCAAGTCAATTCTGGTGGGTTTCACATGCTAGCAGTAAAGTGATTCTAAACTATTTCATCCTGGGAAAGGTTAACTGCATATGAAATTGGTTCTTTGAGCTTTTATAAGATTCTTAATATGTGGACAAAACAGAAATATAATTAATATATGGTAGACTACCTAACAGAACACTAAGACATCAAGAAAACCTGAACTTAGCCTGTGTTATTGTATGCGTAAAGAGTCCTTTTAAATTCCGGAGGCCATTAGAATTTAATTAATTTGTTATCATCTGTTCATGGCTATTTATAGAGCCTATTATGGATCTAAATAAGTAAAGGTTCCTTCCAGAACATTCATGTGAATGGTTCTTTTGTGATCCAAAAATTGTTCCCCTATGGGATCGCTCTGCAGAGTCACTTTGACACCTTTATTTTTAAGAGTATAATTTGTACAGGGACTAATAGTACTGTTTAAATTTAGAAGCTAACAGAGTCAGGCTGACCGTATAACGAGTGGGTGACAGAATGACTGGATTAGAGAAAAGTACAACAGACACATTTTACCTAAACAGCACTGTGCTGAGCTGACATCATAATGCACAGGCAGAGTAAAAAATATGCAATCTGGAAAAACTGAGTACAAAGTGTTCAGACTAACTATTAAAGATATGTAATGGGAAAACTGCTTCCAAAAACTTGGTTAAATGACACTGAACACATGTTGGCTCTGAAGAAGACGTACACTAATCTGAGAGTGTGCAAGATAAATAGCCAAGGAAATAACTGACAGCACAAGACTCAGATTTGAAGCGGACGAGAAAGAATGCTGACGAAAAGGCACACAGAGGAACTGAATTGTGATTGTATTGAGAAGACAGACACAACAGAGGTACTTTTTTTGGTCTTAGACAAAGAAAATATAGCACATACTGTTCAAGGATCATAAAGAAAAAAAATAGAAGGGAAGTGGGGGCTTGTAAAATTAAACAAAGGAACACACGTCTCCAAAAAAAGCATAGGGGTGCAGATTAGGAAAACATAACCACCTAATCCTCAGTTAATAAGTGAGTCCAACTTCATTTTCTATCTTTTTTTTTTTTTTTTTGAAGTTAGGAACATTCATGTCCGCTCCAATATGAAATACGTGCTGCATGTCAGCCACTCGTTTACATTAACCTTTGAGGTCCTGCCACAACAGAAAAAAAAGAACTTGGCGTAGGATGTGGATGGATTTAGCGGCATTGATGTGAGTTTTATAATTGTGCTAATGAGGAAGATGTACATGAAGAAACAAACTTTAGAAAATAAGCAACTATCCACCAAGTGGGTTGAAGGGGATGCAGGGTCAGTTCAACAGCACCGCATACAAGAAAATTCAGGGCAGAGACATTCCGAGTGAAAGGACGCTTGTTTCTTTGGAGATCACATGTGCTGTAAGCTGCAGTTTAGAACAAGTCAGGGTAACACGCTCACACTGCACGTTTGTGTGGTAGTCAGCAAGCAGCATTCCAATAATTGGGCTTGTTGTTTCTGAATAGAAAAAGTGTTTTTCCATAGGATTCACATAAACATACATTTCAGAATACACCTTTGACTTGTTTTGCTAGCTGTTAGCCAAGACTCTTCAGTAACTTATTAAAATTAATGAGGGTCTCTTCTTCAAAATCCCCTATGAAAGCCATATAAGTGCTAACTGGGTAAAGTCAAGGTGTGACCTAGGAGAAGCTATTACATGTAGGTAGCTACAGACAGAACAAGAAGCAAGCCATAAAATACATTAATTTATGGTAATTAGTAGAAGGAAGGAGTAAACGATCTCTATACTGAGTTAAATTTATATTATTAAAAGCAAACTGAATAAAAACTGAGGCAGATGTATTATCAATCATAATGGATGTTCATGCCCAAAGAACCAAGATCCCCCATTTGTGAATGATGCCATGGAGCCAGTCCTAACCCAAATAAATGGTTTGGGTTGGAGTCAGGAAAGGCATCTAGCTGTTAAAATTATGTCCAAATCTGTTGGACAAGAAATCTAGTCAATAAAATAACAACCCCATATAAAAATGGGAATATCTATGGAAGAAGAAGACGAAGGAGGAGCTGGTCAGTATTGTAATAGGGAATTAGGGGACTCCAACAAAATGTCCTCTTGGTGATACTGTGCAATCCCTAGAGTGGACGGAGAAAAGATTCCAGCCCAAGGAGATTGAGACAGGAGAGTGACTCTTGAGAAAGAGAAGGAAGTACATGCTGCATAGGAAAGTCTAGTCATTATGTACATCTTGATGTGCTGGATCCTCAGTAACATGGAAGCTGTAAAAGTGGGAGGATCGAGTATTTAAAGAATCAGGAGTTAAGCTTAAAAGCAGAAATGACAAGTTGGACTTCCTGATGTTCTACCTGTAAAACATGTTAGACCTGATATGACAAAATCCAATGTCACATTATGTGTCTTGTAGTGGTGAGGTATATAAAGTTTTCCAAGTGCAGTTGATGATCTTGCCACTGAACAAAATCAATTTACAATACAATACAATACAGTTTATTTTTGTATAGCCCAAAATCACACAGGAAGTGCCGCAATGGGCTTTAACAAGCCCTGCCTCTTGACAGCCCCCCAGCCATGATTCTCTAAGAAGACAAGGAAAAACTCCCAAAAAAACCTAGTAGGGAAAAATGGAAGAAACCTTGGGAAAGGCAGTTCAAAGAGAGACCCCTTTCCAGGTAGGTTGGGCGTGCAGTGGGTGTCAAAAGAAGGGGGTCAATACAATACAATACACAGAACAGAACAAATCCTCAATAAAAAATAAAAAATAAAAATTTTTTAGAAGTACAGAGCAGAATATAACAGTAGATGATATCACATAATAAGATTTGGATAATTTTAGACTCCTGGAGACCTCATCCATCAAGCTGCCTCCCCCATTTGGCCATTCCACGGCTGAAACAGTGTTGGGCCAGCCAATCCGATGAAAGGACCCCTCTTTCCCACGATTCCTGAGATCCTCCATCAGGGATGACTTTACCTTAGGCAGGCAAAACAACTTGGCAGGTGGGCCGTGGCACCAAGTGCCACATTTGAGTACCGAGAAGAGAAACAGAATAGGTGAAGGTTAGTATCCAATTCTAACTATCATGTTACTTATGTTTTAGTGCTAATGACTGACAACAGAGATGTATGTACATTTAATCAGCAGCTCTAGTCAGGATATGCTAAACTGAAGTAGTGAGTCTTCAGCCGGGATTTAAAAGCTGAGACAGAAGGGGCATCTCTTATAGTAGCAGGCAGACCATTCCACAGTTTAGGGGCCCTGTAACTAAAAGCTTGACCTCCCATTGTTATTTTAGTAATCCTTGGAACCATAAGCAGACCAGCATCTTGAGATCTTAATGTGCGCTCTGGTTTGTAAGTCATGATAAGTTCAGACAAGTAAGCCGGACCTCGGCAATTTAATGCTTTATATGTTAAAAGAAGGATTTTGAAATCTGCCCTAAACTTAACCGGGAGCCAGTGTAAGGATTTACACGAGTTAATATTGCTGGGCATGTCAGAATTACAGACTGTGTATCTACCTTCCAGCACAGTCATGCTCGGGGCCATAGCCAATAGCGTGCTGCCTGGAGCCAGCTGTGCATGATTGGTTAACAAGTGCAGCAAGTTAAGTTGAGGACTGATCATTTATGTTAGGTAGAATGCCTTGAGGGGGCTGGGCGGTCTCGTGGCCTGGAACCCCTGCAGATTTTATTTTTTTTTTCTCCAGCCGTCTGGAGTTTTTTTTTTTGTTCTTTCTATCCTTCCTTGCCATCCTTCCCTTATTTTAATTCTGATTTATTTTGTCTTTTTTTCTTTCTTCATCATCTAAAACACTTTGAGCTACATTATTTGTATGAAAATGTGCTATATAAATAAATGTTGTTGTTGTTGTTAAGATGAAATCTTTGCTCTTTTTTTCTTTTTCCATTCTGTTGTGGTATGTAAAAAATGAGACATTAGGCAGTGAAGCTTCTATTTTGTTTATGAGAATCCAAAACCAGCTGAGCATTCATTGGTTATCTATTGTTACGCACACAGAGCCCACCCCAGAACTATTTTGTTGGAGTGAGTTGTGGATTATTTGGAGTGAGTTGCTGAGCATGTCACATTATGTGACTGGATTCACAGGAAAAGTTGTCAAATGTGACAGGGCCTTAAGAGGATCAGAAGATTTAATGTAAGGGAAAGTGAGATTGATAGGTTTAGGAGATGTTGAGTGACTTTTGGAGCACATGGGACCTGTGGGCCACCGGTTTTATAAGGAGAATTGTAGGGGTTCTAATGTTTTGGAAAGGCAGGTTAGTTGAGGACTGTTCAAATTAGGGACAGGCTAGGTTTGAAGGTTATGTAAGGTAGTGGCTTCCAATGGCAGTCCTGGTGGACCACCATGGCTGCAGGTTTTTGTTCCAATAAGTGAGTCATTTTACCTCTTTTTGATCTCATTATTTAGTTAGCTCCTTTTTTTAAATTTCCTTGTCTTAGTCTGCATTGTGAAAACAGCAGTAGCATGAGATTTAAATTGGTAAAACATTTACATATGTTTATATTGTCACCTTAGTACTATGTGCTTATGTCTCTTGTCATTATCCTATTAATTCACGTTCTTCTGTGATGTTTTCTCCCTTAATTGTATCCTAGTAATGAAAATTAGCAATGAGCAGAGTAGACACGAGGACAAATGACTCTGAATGCTGAAAGGCTGCAGCTATTTGAATGTCATACACACTAATGAGCTCATTAGAAAATAGTGGCTTACATAACCAAAACAACTGGAGAAGTAGAATGAAAATCATGATGACAATGGTGATAATAAGGATGAAAATATTTGAAAACCAAGATAAAACAACACTGAAATTATCTCCATGCCACACACATAAATGCACGCTATAGTCCTATAAACTTTAGCAAACCCAGGTTTTAATACATTTCTGATGTTCAGGCCTTTCATTATTCAGTGTCATTTTGTTATGACATAAAATAGCATACAAGGTCCACAAAACAGGCTAGTGAAAACATGGTGAAATGGAGTTGAGGCCTGCAGAAATAACCATAAGCAGGCCAGGGCATTCATTGGGAGGTCCAGAGGAGAATTACCCCAGGCAACCAAAACAACAATAATTTATTTTTTGTATAGCCCAAAATCAAACAAAGAATGTTTCAATGGACTTTGACAGGCAGTCCATCTTTAATCAACAAGCCCAATTCTTGACTCTCTAAGAAGACAAGATAAAAGGAAGAAATCTTGGGAAGGGTAATTCAAAGAGAGATGCCTTCGAGGGAGGTTGGCTGTGCAATGGGTGTCAAAAATATAGAGTACTATAAATACAACACATAAAACAAAATACAAGGAGTCCTCTTCTCAGAGCTAAATGGCCAATCTAATATGGTCACTTCAGAAGTTCAGTACAATAATACAATATAATCTGTTCACGCACAGCATTCCTTACCAAATGCAGGTGCAACAACTTCCAAGGCAAAATGCAAGAACAGATTATACCAATCATTAAATACAGATCTATAAAGACACAAAACTGCTAAAATACACAGAAAACAAAGTAGAAACTGATTAACGCAAACAGAAAACAGTATCTGTCCTTCACTTAACTGTACAGCTATGGCAAATTGACAATGGAATCTGGTGAATGTGTAAGAAAAGAAATCAAAGACAAATTCAGATACAGTCAGAGTCCAGGAGACCTCAGGCAGCTACCCAGATACCCCCCTCCTGGGCATTCTGATAGTAGAGTCAGTGCTGAGCTGTTCAATCTGATGAAAGGACCCTTCTGACTGATGATTCCAATGGTCCTTTACCTGAGATGACTTTGGGATTGGCAAGAGAGCAACTTGGCAACAGGGCAGTTGGACTAAGTGTCACATCAAGATATCTGAGAAGAGAAGCAGAATGGAAGAGGGTTAGTAACACTTCTGAAATATTGTATTATTTCACATTTTTGACAAACAAACAGATGCACAGCTGATCAGCAGCTCTAGTCAGGTTATGCTATACTAAAACAGTGAGTCTTCAGCAGGGATTTAAAAGCTCACACTGAACACACATCTCTTATATTAGCAGGCAGATCATTTCAAAGCTTCAGGGCCCTGAAACTAAAAGCTTGACCTCCCACTGTTATTTTATTAATCCTTGGAATCTTAAGTAGACTGTCATCTTGAGATCTCAAGGTGCTCTCTGGTTTAAAAATAATGATAAATTCGAATAAGGAAGTAGGACCTTGGCAATTTAAGGCTTTATATGTTAAATGGAGGATTTTGAAATCTGCCCTAAACTTCACTGGGAGCCGGTGTAAGGACTTAAGAACTGGAAATAATTGTTTGTATTTTCCAGTTTGTGTAATAAGTCTTGCAGCAGCATTTTGAATGAACTGAAAGCTGTATAAAGAATGATATGAACAGCCAATGAACACCACATTGCAGTAGTCAATCCTTCTAGAAATTAACACATAAACTAATTTCTCAGTATCCTGCATAATTAGAGTTAAATTTTCACGCACAAAAATGTCATTTAAAAAGTGATTACTTTAAATTAATCCTCCTGGCAATTAACAAAATCTAAAATGAATTCTTCTTCAGATGGTGAACGATTAGAGCATGAAAATGAAGTTAAAAAATGAAGGGTGGAATGAGGAGAAACAAAGACTAGCTAGAGTGTTGAATGAGCAATGGCAAGAAGCACAAAGGAAGAAAGACGTAAGGGCTACAATGTTCAATGAACAAAGGCAAAAACAACCACAAAGAAAGACATACACTGGTGTGAAAAAACTATTTGCCCCCTTCCTGATTTCTTATTCTTTTGCATGTTTGTCACACAAAATGTTTCTGATCATCAAACACATTTAACCATTAGTCAAATATAACACAAGTAAACACAAAATGCAGTTTGTAAATGGTGGTTTTTATTATTTAGGGAGAAAAAAAAAAATCCAAACCTACATGGCCCTGTGTGAAAAAGTAATTGCCCCCTGAACCTAATAACTGGTTGGGCCACCCTTAGCAGCAATAACTGCAATCAAGCATTTGCGATAACTTGCAATGAGTCTTTTACAGCGCTCTGGAGGAATTTTCGCCCACTCATCTTTGCAAAAATTGTTGTAATTCAGCTTTATTTGAGGGTTTTTCTAGCATGAACCGCCTTTTTAAGGTCATGCCATAGCATCTCAATTGGATTCAGGTCAGGACTTTGACTAGGCCACTCCAAAGTCTTCATTTTGTTTTTCTTCAGCCATTCAGAGGTGGATTTGCTGGTGTGTTTTGGGTCATTGTCCTGTTGCAGCACCCAAGATCGCTTCAGCTTGAGTTGACGAACAGATGGCCGGACATTCTCCTTCAGGATTTTTTGGCAGACAGTAGAATTCATGGTTCCATCTATCACAGCAAGCCTTCCAGGTCCTGAAGCAGCAAAACAACCCCAGACCATCACACTACCACCACCATATTTTACTGTTGGTATGATGTTCTTTTTCTGAAATGCTGTGTTCCTTTTACGCCAGATGTAACGGGACATTTGCCTTCCAAAAAGTTCAACTTTTGTCTCATCAGTCCACAAGGTATTTTCCCAAAAGTCTTGGCAATCATAGAGATGTTTCTTAGCAAAATTGAGACGAGCCCTAATGTTCTTTTTGCTTAACAGTGGTTTGCGTCTTGGACATCTGCCATGCAGGCCGTTTTTGCCCAGTCTCTTTCTTATGGTGGAGTCGTGAACACTGACCTTAATTGAGGCAAGTGAGGCCTGCAGTTCTTTAGACGTTGTCCTGGGGTCTTTTGTGACCTCTCGGATGAGTCGTCTCTGCGCTCTTGGGGTAATTTTGGTCGGCCGGCCACTCCTGGGAAGGTTCACCACTGTTCCATGTTTTTGCCATTTGTGGATAATGGCTCTCACTGTGGTTCGCTGGAGTCCCAAAGCTTTAGAAATGGCTTTATAACCTTTACCAGACTGATAGATCTGAATTACTTCTGTTCTCATTTGTTCCTGAATTTCTTTGGATCTTGGCATGATGTCTAGCTTTTGAGGTGCTTTTGGTCTACTTCTCTGTGTCAGGCAGCTCCTATTTAAGTGATTTCTTGATTGAAACAGGTGTGGCAGTAATCAGGCCTGGGGGTGGCTACGGAAATTGAACTCAGGTGTGATACACCACAGTTAGGTTATTTTTTAACAAGGGGGCAATTACTTTTTCACACAGGGCCATGTAGGTTTGGATTTTTTTTCTCCCTAAATAATAAAAACCATCATTTAAAAACTGCATTTTGTGTTTACTTGTGTTATATTTGACTAATGGTTAAATGTGTTTGATGATCAGAAACATTTTGTGTGACAAACATGCAGAAGAATAAGAAATCAGGAAGGGGGCAAATAGTTTTTCACACCACTGTATTTGAGGGCTAGAATGTCTGATGAACGAAAGCAACAATTTGCACAAAGAAGCAGGAATGTCACAGTTAGCATATCCTTTGGGCACAGGTTCCTAAATGCACAATGTGATTGAAACAGACACTACTGCTTGCATCCACGCCACTTATCAGTTTGCCTACAATGTTCCTTGCCTAAAGAAGGGGCCTGAGTTGCCTCGAAAGTTTGCATATTGTAATCTTTTTAGTTAGCAAATAAAAGATGTCATTTTACTTGACTTCTCATTATATTCTTATAGTTCTAAGCATATTGCTATAGAATGACTGCCCAACAGGAGATTTGCATAGTGTTGTCAAAATGAAAAAGCAATAGTACAGTCCATTCCAAAAAACAATTTCAATAAACAGTAATGACTGGACTCCATATATATTCCACAAAGTTTTTGGAAAACATTAAATTTCAAAAGCTCCTTAACATTTTAATCTAAGTGTCAGGATCACATATTCACCAGATTTTTGTTGGTATTGTTTTATGATTAATAGTAAAATTTAGCATCTTTCCAGTGCAGCTAATATAGAAAAAAGCCAGTTTACTAAAAACATTGCATACAAATAAATCTTTAGTGTCTATACTAATGACTACAGATTTACTTTTATACAACCAAAATTTGTAAAATAAAGAAATGAATAACAATAAGAATTAATATACTATAAACAAATTTTGACTTGACACTTTCAATAGCACAGGCACAATTTCTGCTCTATCAAATGTTTCTGCCTTTAATAGAAATGGGATATTCTGCAATCTTAATATCATGATAAGATATAGATTCCCTTCTCCTATTTTTAGCTTCCACTCTCTTCATACTCTACCATTGCACCATTGCACCCATTTTACTAAATGGGCTTTTGATACAATATATTAAGAAAATGCACAAAAATGCTCTTAAAGGCGAGAATACTGTCAACACGGCGCCACCGTGACTGGCAGCCTTTTCAGCAGCTCCGTGTATGACTGTATATGTATGTGTACTTTTCTACTTTTATTTTTCTATTTTTTATTTATTGATCACTCCTACCACTTTATTTTATGTGGATTCCTTCCCTGGACACACTTACTTTTACAACGTGGGCATGGATTTTAACACGCCGAGACTCGCCTATTCAAGTACTCAACTTCGAGCGCTGAGATCAAATGCCAGTGCCGGTGTGGTTCCATATTTACCCGACGAGGTAAGAAGGCGGTATCGTGGCAGCAGAGCCGGCACTAAGCTAAAAAAGAAGCGGCTTGCGAGAAAGTGGCGTTTCAAGCCTTCGGTGCCTTCTGTGATTCTGGGGAATGTGAACTCAATCTCAAATAAGATCGACGAACTGGCTGCGCTGGTGAAAAATGTAAGGACCTACAGAGAATGCAGTTTGTTGTGTTTTTGCGAAACCTGACTAAATAACACCATCCCAGATGCCAACGTGGAGCTATCCGGGTTTAGCACAGTTAGAGTGGACAGAGATGCAAGTACCTGTGGTAAGCACAAAGGAGGAGGACTCGCTCTCTATGTTAATACACGGTGGTGTCACTCTGGACATGTTAACGTCAAAATCTCCACTTGCTGCAGGGATATCGAACTGTTGGCCGTAAGTTTACGTCCCTACTACTTGCCCAGAGAGTTTGGACATGTCATTGTTGTCATCGTGTACATCCCTCCTCGGGCGGACGTGGAGTCAGCGAGTGACATCATCCATTCTGCTGTTGCTAAGTTACAAACGCAGCACCCTGAGGCGCTTGTGCTAATCGCTGGAGACTTAAACCATGTGACGCTGGACAAAACATTACCTGCATTCTCCCAGTATGTGGACTGTAACACCCGGGGAAATAAGACTATTGATTTACTTTATGCAAACGTTAAAGATGCATACAGCGCCACCCCCCTGCCTGCGCTTGGGAAAGCAGATCATAACCTGGTTCTGCTTCAGCCTCACTATAAACCAAAAGTTAGAGTCCTACCTGTAACCACACGATCATTCAGGAAGTGGACTCCGGAGGCTGAGAATACTCTGAGAGAATGTTTTGGAACTACAGACTGGGATATCCTGCAGGGATCTCATAGTGAGAACATTGAGGAAGTTGTTGACTGCACTACTGACTACATCAACTTCTGTATGGACATTGTAGTTCCAGTAAGAACAGTACGCTGCTATGCTAACAACAAGCCATGGATTACAAGTGACATCAAGGGCCTTTTGAATCAGAAGAAAAGGGCTTTTAAAGACGGTGATCAGCATGAGCTCAAGCGCGTGCAGAAGGAACTCCGAGTCCAACTCAGGGTGGCGAAGGAGCAGTACAGGAGAAAGCTGGAGCAGAAGTTGCAGAATAACAGCATGAAGGAAGTGTGGGATGGGATGAAGATCATCACTGGCTGCAGCTCGAAGCGGGGTACCACCATTGAGAGAGACGTGAAGAGAGCAAACCAAATGAACAACTTTTTTAACAGGTTTGACCACCCTAACCCACTCTCACTCTCACCTCGGAGTACTGCACCCTCCACACATCCTTCTGCTGATACCAGCATAGGAAAGACATCCCCACCCATAATTACAACAGCGCAAGTGAGCAGAGAGCTGAGGAGACTTCGTGCCAGCAAAGCAGCGGGTCCAGATGGAGTATCGCCACAACTGCTGAAGGTCTGTGCATCGGAGCTGGGGGGTCCTCTACAGCGCATCTTCAACCTGAGCCTGGAACAGGGGAGAGTCCCGAGGCTTTGGAAAACATCTTGTATCACCCCAGTCCCAAAGGTATCACGTCCTAGTGAGCTGAATGACTTTCGGCCTGTTGCTCTGACATCACATGTGATGAAGACCATGGAGAGGCTGCTGCTTCACCACCTTAGGCCACAGGTTCAACACGCCCTTGACCCTCTGCAGTTTGCATATCAGGAGAAGGTGGGAGCGGAAGATGCCATCATCTATATGCTACACCGATCCCTCTCTCACTTGGACAGAGGCAGTGGTGCTGTAAGAATTATGTTTCTAGACTTCTCTAGCGCCTTCAACACAATCCAACCTCTGCTCCTTAGGGACAAGCTGACAGAGATGGGATTAGATTCATACCTAGTGGCATGGATCGTGGACTATCTTAAAGACAGACCTCAGTATGTGCGTCTTGGGAACTGCACGTCTGACATTGTGGTCAGCAACACAGGAGCGCCACAAGGGACTGTACTTTCTCCGGTCCTGTTCAGCCTATATACATCGGACTTCCAATACAACTCGGAGTCCTGCCATGTGCAAAAGTTCGCTGATGACACTGCTATCGTGGGCTGTATCAGGAATGGGCTGGAGGAGGAGTATAGGGACCTAATCAATGACTTTGTTAAATGGTCCGACTCAAACCACCTACACCTGAACACCAGCAAAACCAAGGAGCTGGTGGTGGATTTTAGGAGGCCCAGACCCCTCATAGACCCAGTGATCATCAAAGGTGACTGTGTGCAGATGGTGCAGACCTATAAATATCTGGGAGTGCAGCTGGATGATAAATTAGACTGGACTGCCAATACTGATGCGCTGTGCAAGAAAGGACAAAGCCGGTTATACTTCCTTAGAAGGCTGGCTTCCTTCAACATCTGCAATAAGATGCTGCAGATGTTCTATCAAACAGTTGTGGCGAGCGCCCTCTTCTACGCAGTGGTGTGCTGGGGAGGCAGCATTAAGAGGAAAGACGCCTCACGCCTGGACAAACTGGTGAGGAAGGCAGGCTCTATTGTTGGCATGGAGCTGGACAGTTTAACATCTGTGGCAGAGCGAAGGGCGCTCAGCAGGCTCCTATCAATTATGGAGAATCCACTTCCTCCACTTAATAGTATCATCTCCAGACAGAAGAGCAGCTTCAGTGACAGACTGCTGTCACTGTCCTGCTCCACTGACAGATTGAGGAGATCGTTCCTCCCCCAAACTATGCGACTCTTTAATTCCATCCGGGGGGGGGGGGGGGGGGGGGGGGGTAAACGTTAATATTTAACATTATACATAGTTATTGTCTGTTTTTTTCACCTGTATTATTATCATTCTTTAATTTAATATTATTTATTGTATCAGTATGCTGCTGCTGAAGAATGTGAATTTCCCATTGGGATTAATAAAGTATCTATCTATCTATCTATCTATCTATCTATCTATCTATCTATCTATCTATCTATCTATCTATCTATCTATCTATCTATCTATCTATCTATCTATCTATCTATCTTGAAATACCAAGTCCGATGCAAAAAATATTTTTAAATGATGGAACTTATTTGAAATTAACAAAAAGAACAAAAATGTCATAAAAGGCTAACAGGGTTAGCCTAAAAAAGGCAACCTAGAACAAATAAATCCCAATAGGACAACCAACAGACAAAAACCAAAGACAGAAGCAAAATAAACCTAAAAACCAGGGAATCAACACTTAACATGAATGCACTCTTCAGATGTTAATGAATTACTGAAAGACCAACTCTCCGGTCTCAAATATAAAGGCTGAGGGCGGTCCTTCCGCAGAGACATCACGGAGGCCACACCTCTTGGGGTTATACACACAAAACACTGGGAACGTAAATACTTAAATACATAAGGACTAAATAACAAAAGCATCTATCAGTATTAACAGAAATTACATAAAACCATGGAAAACAATATTTAAAAAAATAACAAAAACACAAAATAGAAAAGTAAAGTAAACCCTGGCCATGACATAACCCATTTTCCCTATTCATTTTGTCATTATTGGGATACTCCACAGAAAAAAAAGTGAATTAATAGGAAAAGAACAAAAGAACAGTTAAGAACTTAAACCTATGGCAAAAACACAAATACAGCATTTGTAAATTTCTTATGTTTATAAACCTCACACTAATGCTCTTTTCTAATAAGAGGGAAAAAAAGACCAGGTAATTAAACAATGAGATAAATTAGAAATGTTAATGACTGACTGTCTGGAATAAAAACTTGCAGCTGCAGTGGGGTCCCCTATGACTGAGATTAGAACAATAGATGTGAAAGTATTAGATGATATGTAATATTAATTATTATTGACAATATAATACAACGTAACTTTAACATTATTAGCCAAGAAGAAATTAGGAGACACATAATCTCTCTATATATAAAATCCAACATCTGTCAGTCTGTATGTGTGTCTGCTTTTCACAGATTTAGATCAGGTTTTTTCTAGAATTTGCTTGAACATTCCGGTTGATTTTGCGATCTCTCTCATTGCACTAAGCATCATAGTTCACTTGTGGTACCGATTTATTTGCGCAAATCCGAGAGAAACGCAGCGGGCCGAGGGGATTGGGTCTGGGCCCTCCTTACTCATACGCCAGCCTCAGGGCGTACCTTAGCTAATGAACGAGAGTACTAATTATTGGATTTAGATCTGTTTTTTTTTTCTATAATTTGCTTGAACATTCCGGTTGATTTTGCGACTTCTCTCATTGTGCTAAGAATCATAGTTCGCTTACAGGAGTGATATATTCACGTTAATCCGAGACATAGGCTGCGGGCTGAGGGGAGGGAGAAGCATGATGTCAGGAGTGGGAAGTCGGTCTACCTCTGTGTTTTGGAGTGTACCTTGAATCTGCTTAGCTAGTGATACCCTTTTGTTTATTGATTTTTAAAGTTTGTCCTGTTTCACTACTATACGGGCGGATGGCTAGTCACTAATAAATTTAAAAGATGTTGTCTTAATTCCATATATATTAAAAATAAAATAATTCATAGGACTTATATGCAGCTGTGCATAATTATGATGTTAAAGTAGTCACTTAAACATTACTAAATACCAGAAATGATAATCAGTATAATACAGAAATCTGAACCAGGAAACATAGGAAACATTCTAAAAATTTGAAACAATTTCTATTTATGCAACAGAATATACTGTAAATGGGAGAATATACCTATTTTGTAATGAATGCCTGGCTTTGAAAAGAAAATATCAAGCCTAAACCCCTAACACTAACACTCAATACTTAACTTTATCACAGTAAATGAAAATTTAGAGATGAACTGTTATTACCCCGACTCTATGCTAGCCAAAACAGAAACAGCCACACCATGAAGGCTTTATGCAGTTTCCATGAGTTACTGTCTGAGGAGTGAAAGAATTACTAGACTGCACAGCATTGCCATTTCAAGGATTTAACAATCTTAGCAAAGTAAGCAAGAACATGAGAAAGGTGCTATATAAATAAAATGTACTGTTATTCTTCTTTTTCTTCTTCTTATCCATCCGTCCATTATCCAACCCGCTATATCCTAACACAGGGTCACGGGGGTCTGCTGGAGCTAATCCCAGCAAACACAGGATGCAACACAGGAACAAATCCTGGGCAGAACGCCAGCCCACCACAGACTTCTTCTTATTATTATTATTATATTGTACTAGGTCCTCTCTTGGCATAGAAGAACATAACCCTTCTTTTATTAAAGTGCATACAAGTATAGTATAATTCTGGACAAACCACCTTGACCTACTGAAAGCTGATAAAACTATCCAGACATGAACAGAACTGATAAGCTCACAGTTTAGGCTTAGGACAAGAAGACAGCCCATCTGCACTTAAAAGCACCTATCAGCAAAAAAAATATTAATCTAGTTAGTACAAGAAATGTATTAGGCAGTTAGACAACAACAAATACAACTTGTAACCAATCATATTCCCTTGGTAAAACCAACTCTTTCCCACCTTAATTGGTGGAACTCTAAGAGATTTAAGCTGGGTTCTCATTGCACTACTGAAGCTCATTCAAGGTGTTTTGAACAACACGCACACACACCCAAATCTGTCGTGCCTGAGATGAGATTCTTCACTTCCTCTGTTTGCATAAGATGACTTTAAAGACCACATAGCCAAGACTGTAGCAGTTAAACTGTTTCTGACTGTTTCCATGGATATCCTTCCATTTCAGATGGAGCCTTTCTTAATTAAATAACCTGCTCAGTAACATTTGAAAGCATAACGTTTCTTAAATGATATTGTGTGGGCACCAAATAGGTTAACATTTCTAGAAAAGACAATTTCTGCATAACATAGACAAACAAATCAACCCTCATGTAAATAATCTGTGCGTAAACATCTCATTTTGTACTTGGACCTTCATGAAAGAAGGAATGCATATGGCAAAACAACCAAGTACATACCAGGAGTGTAGGGCAAGGTAATGAAATATCTGCGGTCTTGAACAGAGAAGTCTATGGAGATACCTACTACAGGTGCAGTATATAAAATTACCAAAGGCATCAAAAAAGTTCCCGACGAACACTTTCAGTGAAATAGTGAACAAAATGTCACCTCAATACAGAAATCAGGAATCAATTGTTCATGCAGAAGGATGTGAAACTACACACCAGAGGTGTCAATCTCAGTTTTATTGAAGGCCAAATATAACACTTTATATACCCAACATGAGCCGTGTAAAAGGACAAGGCAGCAGACATTAAAAGGTTTGGGAATGGCCACCCCGTATACTTGAAAAATAGCTAGCAAAAGAAACACAGCCAGGAGTCCAAAACAGAACTAAAGTAACAGAATGAGTTTAGTCTATTAATAATGGCAGAAAGCAGGAAGAGGTGGGATTAGGGACGCCAGAACAGGAAGTGATGTTGTGGGTTCTGCACACCAGTGGTGACATCATCAGAGGGTTTTGGAAGTGACATCATCAGTGATCGAGCCAGAGGTGATGTCATTGATAGGCATGGTCTTTGGAAGGTCTGCAAAGGGACAAAAGGAGAAAGGATCAGATGACAGCGCCAACCCCTGGTACGACTGAGAAACAACCCATAAACAGTCTCCCATGCGTGCGTGTGTGTCAGCTGGAATATATCAACAAACAACTCCCGCCACATTTTCTTTACAAACAAGACACACAAGTACCTGTCTGTTCATCACAATCGTACATTCTGCCTCGTGACTGCCTTGAAATGGTTTCTCTCTTTATAGCTTTTCTTTTCAGATCTCCAGCCTGTAAGAATTTTGATTCTGAATGTTGTGGGGATTTATATATTGTGATGGACAGCCGACGTTTCAGTCTGGCTGGGACATCCCTCAACCAAGAGAAAGAGCCTTTTTAGGGCAATACTGTACATCCCCCAGGACGCTAGATGGCAGCTCCCCTGGAAGGAAATGGTTCCCCGGATTACCGCAGGGCAGCATGGGACATGGAGTCCGGTTCTTCAGCCCTGTTGGGTACCATGGGTGCCGCCAGGGGGAGCTCACCAAGAACCAGGGGACTATTATGGTGATGTTAACCCGGAAGTACTTAGGGGTCATGAGGATGGAAACCTGCAGTACTTCCAGGATACCTGAAGAAGGCGTTTGACCCGGAGACGGAAAACTTCCGGGTCATGGACTATAAAAGGACTATGGGAAACCCCAGCAGATCGAGCCGGAGTTGGGTGGGAGTGTGATGGAGCTGCTGGGAGTGGAGGATTGGTATTTTGTAATTGATTATTGTTTTTTATTATTATTATTGAGAATTGTGGAGTGTGTGTTTGCAGTGCTTTGTGTACTATTATTGAAGAAAGTATTAAAGAATCTTCTTGGTGCTTTTAAATGTGTGTCCTGGACGTCTGTTTGGTGGGTTCAACAGGGCAACAGCACCTCTAGCGTCCACAACATTCAGAGATGTATTAGTATGGAAGCTCTAAACCACACAATGAAAAAAATTATGGGATAACCCCTAACTTGTATATACAGTATGTGAAAATATATCATTCATACGGGATAGTTTCACGTACATTTGAGATGCTTTCACATATGTATGGGATACCTGAAGCACACTTGTGTAATTTTTTTAATCTGACTTTACCATACGTTTGTAAATGTATCTCGTATGCACGTGAAAACATCTCATACGCACGTGAAAGTATTTTATTCATATGAGATATATTTCATACACATAAGTGAAAATACCATAATTTTTTATATTGTGCGGTTCAGATGTTCCATATATTAGAGCCAAAGACAAGGAAAAAAATAGGGGCACATTGTAGAAAAAAATAGGTCTATTTCATGATAAAATCAAAATTTCAACTTTAATCTCAAAATTTCCACTTTAACCTCATAGTTTATTTCATGCTTAAAGTTTACTTTTGAAATTTCCAGTTTAACCTTGTTGTTTACTTCATGATTAAAGCCAACGTTTCATCTTTAATCATAAAATAAACTGTTTACTTTATTGGATAATGGATGGATGGATGGATATCAAAAAAGCCAACTTAAATCCATGATGATTCAATGTTGTATAACAATGAAATGAGAAAACTTCCAAGCTGATGAACAATTTTAATACTCACTGTAATCTGTACAATTTCTCATTTCCTTAGAATATCATAGCAGTAAAGAAACTATCAAAAGGTCTTACACACCATAGCACTTATCATAGAAAGGTCTGGCATTTTTCCTAGTTTCTACCAAACCACCATACTTGATTAAAGACCTGCTGCAATCACTGTTTGCTTTGTCATGGGTTGCCAGTCTTTAGATGAATCTACTAATCTTCACATCTACACATCATGGTTTAATAAAATGATTCCATTATCAGAATACTCAAACCACTTTTATTTGAGAACATCTACAGTGGAGGCTGGGAAAATAATGCATTTAGTTTTCAGTCTCAATATAAAGCCAAAAAAGAAAGGCACTCAATAAAAGAACAACTTGTGTGGATAATTAGCAATCCGTGCAAAGAAATCTCTTATCTGCAGTAAACAGGCATGTAAAACAACAGAAGCCTTCTGTTCAAGCCATGACTTGATGTGAAGGATATTATGCAATGAGGTGAAAGCTCATTTGTACTGAAGACCAGGAGGTGGGGGTGTAATGTCAGAAGGGATAGAAATACCAGTGCAGCAGCTCCGCAAATTAATGAAAATATTAGACAAGCTCCCATCAGCTGAGTCTGCAAGATTTTAAACTTTGACTGCAAGGAGCTACACAACTTTTCCAACCTCAAATTCTTCCAAAAACATGTTCCACAGCCCAGTGGCACAGTGGTAGCGCTGCTGCCTTGCAGTAAGGAGACCCGGGTTTGCTTCCCAGGTCCTCCCTACGTGGAGTTTGCATGTTCTCCCCATGTCTGCAATGGTGCTCCGGTTTCCTCCCACAGTCCAAAGACATGCAGGTTGTATTGCCGATCCTAAATTGTCCCTAGCGTGTGCTTGGTGTGTGTGTGTGTGCTCTGAGGTGGGCTGTCATCCTGCCCGGGATTTGTTCCTGCCTTTGCACCCTGGGTTGGAAAATGACTGACTGAACATGTTCCATGGCCTTCTGTTGTCTTAATAAATCCATTAGGAGCTTAAATACAAATTTCATTATTATGACTGACGCACAGCTTCAGAGATCAGGATTTGTTTCCCAGCCTTGCCAATGTCTGAGTGATGTTTACACTTCCTACCTGTGTCCACATGGCTCTTCTCTGGACACTGAGTTTCCCTTTGACACCTCAAGGAAACCCACGGCAGTACGTTTAATAAATATTTGTGAGTGAGTTCTGTGAAAGGCTGGCAAGCCTTCCAGGGTTGGTGGTTAACTTATTTCCAATGTTGCCGGAATTGGCTCTCTGCAGCCCTGAAGCTGGGTTCAGAAAACTGATGGATGGATTACTCAGTGCATTTCTTAGTCTTTATTACACTAAATTGTTTTTACTTTTTACTTTTTATCAAAATGTATCTTGTATACACTTTGCACATGTCTTTACATAATACAGTAGATTCAGAAGGTATTCAGACGCCTTCACTTTCTACACAATTTATTGTGTGGTAGGTTTAATTGTAAATTAATATATTTGTCATGTTTACCCATCAATCTACACTCAATAACCCATAAAGACAAAGTGAAAACATTTATTAAAAATAAAAAATTGAAATCTCTCATTTATACAAGTAGTATAGTATACAATGAAAATTGTGTTCAGGTGCATCCTGTTTGCTTTCCTTGAGATGTTTCTAGAACTTGACTAACAGTCCCCCTGTGGCATATTGGATTGATTTTTACATTATTTGGAAAGATACACACCTGTGTATATAAGGACCCATAATTCACACTGCATGTCATGACAAAAACGAAGCAAGAAGTCCAAAGAACTCTCTGTAGACTTCCATGATCAAACTGTGGTAAGGCACAGATCAGGGGAAGGGTATTAAATCATTTCTAAACTGTTGAGTGTTCCCAGGAGCACAGTGGCCTTAATAATTGTGAAAAAGAAGAAGCTTAGAACCACCAGGACTGTTCCTAGAACTGGTCCTCTGGTCAAACTGAGTAACTGGGCACCTTGGTCAGGAAGGTGACCAACAGCCAGGAAACTAGGTCAGCCTAACAGGGATTTGGAAGTCCTCTGCTTAGACGGGAGAACCTGTCAGAAAGATGACCATCTCAGCAGCACTCCGTCAGTCCGAAGTTGTTGGTAGACTGGCTAAACAGAAACCAATCTTGAGTAAAAGGCGCATGACAGTTTAAAGGACTGTGAGTGCATGAGGACAAAGATTCTCAGGTCTGATGGGATGAAAACTGAACTCCTGAGGCAGAACTCAAGAAGTCCAGGCACTGCTTATTACCTGCCCAATACCAACCTTAGATTAAAGCAGGTGGTGGCAGCATCATGCTATGAGGTCCACTATCAGCAGGACAGGGAGAGGGAGACTGATAAGAACTGAGAGAAGCAGGAATGCAGCCAAATACACAGAGGTCCTTGAAAAAAACCTGCTCCCAAGTGCAGGCAGATGCAGACTGGGGTGACGGTTCATTCTTCAGTATGATAATGACTCAAAGGACACAGCTAAGACAACACTGGAGTGGCTTCAGTACAAGTCTCTGACTGTCCTTGAGTGGCCCAGCCAAAGCTCAGACTTAAGCCCCATAGAACATCAGTGGAAAGCACTGAAGATGGGAGTTTAATGGCACTTCCCATCAAATAAATGGAGTTGAAGAGGATCTGCTAGGAAGAATGGAATAAAGTACCCAAATCAAGATGTGCTAAGCTTGTAGAGACCTACCAAAGAAAACCAGAAGCTGTAATTGCTGCTGAAGGGGCTTCTACAAAGTACTAAATTAGAGTCTGAATACTTACAAGAATAAGAGATTTCACGTAATCATTATGGTTATTGAGTGTAGATGGATAGGCAAAAATCAGAAATTTATCAATTTAAAATTAAATCTACAACACATAAAAGTGGGCATAAAGTGAAGAGGTCTGAATACCTTCAGAATCCATTGTGAACAGCAGAAATTAAAGTCAGTCCATTTGTAAATTAATTTTTGAACTGACTTAATCCAGTAAAAATCCAGTTCCTGATGTTAAAGGAGTTATGATCACTTCATAATACAAGGACAACTTAAGTTAAAAAGTTTTAATACATAGCTTTCATTATTTTCATTAATAAATCTATGCAAACATTTACAATGTATGAAGTTTCAACTATAGATTTGGCGCTGCAGAAAGAAGATCCACAATTAGTGGATAATGCTGTGATGGTGTCATGTATTGTGTATTGTTTTGTTTAATTGTATATGCCTTGTTAGGTGTATGGATGTAACACCAAAAGAAATTCTTAGCAACTACGGTAATAAAGCTCAAAGTTAAGTTAAATAATTTGAAAGATTGTAAAGAAGCATTAAGTAATGTTTAATGAATTACTAATGAAGTTAATTGTAAGCTGTTACCAATACTGCAAGGACATTTATAACTATTTGAATGTACATGAACTAACAATCTGTGTAGCATTATATAATGTAAATGAATGACTTATTAATAAAAGTTATTATGAAGTTCTAATGAAATTACCCACTTTGTTTGTGGACAATGGTCAACCTTATTTTTCCCAATAGACTCAGAAGTTGTGGTGCCAGCTAGTGTTTCAGCCAGTGATTGACCATAAAGTGGATTGCTCTGTGATGGACTGGCGTCCTATCTAAGGAGGTTTCCTGCCTTGTGCCCAGTGCTGCCAGAATTGGCTCTGATATGGAAAATCCTGAATTGGATTAAGTGGGTTTCAGAATGTCGTGTTATGTTACACCACATCAAGGATAACGTTCTGATTACTTGTTGAGGAGAAGTAGGATTTAGTTATTGAACATTCCATTATTAAACCCACTTAGTCCAGTTTAGGTTCCCAGGGGGTGGAGGACACCCCGGCAGGAATCCAAGCAAGCAGGACTCATCCTTGGATGGGATTTCAGTCCGTTGGATGACACACTCATATCGGTTTGAACAATAAATCTTTATCACATACAGCACCTTTCTTAGTAAGCACATTGCAGATCATTGTGATGTTTAAGAGGATTAAAGAGGTTTAAAATAAACAAGCAGTGTAAAAGAAAAGCACCTCTATCAGATATATGAATAAAAAGAAAACGTTTTCTGTATATTCCTATTTTCACAGGAAAAGGATAAAAAAAAAAGATTTTTGATTACAGATTGTACATACAGTTAAAATATCAGCAGGCAAAGTCATTTTGTTATGGTGGAATTTGTGATTTCAATTCCAGTCCAGCTTAACATGCCACTGTGCCTATGAATTCATACATTAAAACAGGTTCTGCCTGTTCCTTTCATGCATCATCTCCCTCATGTGATCAACTTGCTGACCTAAAAAAACATTTCTTCTGTCAGTAGGCATTTTTTAGGCCTATATATATTAACAATCACTACAACCCCCTTTTAATGATTTACATAATTGTAACATGAATAACAAAAAGTATTTCATGACATCAAGAGAGAAAAAAAAAACTAGAAAATAAAGAGAAATTTGATTAAAAAAATGTATTAAAAGATATTTTTAAATATAATATTCAGTATGCAATATTAAAAAAGCAGACATTAACATCCTTCCTTTCTTATACAAAATCTGTTTAAATACCAAAAGCTATCTGAGCAGGCAAAAGGCAAGAATTAACACTGGACCAGGTTTGAGAATATTATGTTATATTATATTACACCAGTAATGGCACACTGCATGATGACTTGAGCATTCCTAGTTTTCAGACTCTTTCTCTGTACGTTTAACATTCATTTGCTCAGTGGTTGATGCGCTTGCTGCTTCCTGTGCAGCTCTTCTTTTCTCCATTGTATCTATATATATAACTCACTAAGCCGCCGACAAGTAGTCACCCATAGAAAGCACGCTGGAAGGAGCGTGGATTCGCTAAACCGCCGATAAGTAAGACGCCAATGGCGCACGCAGGAAGGAGCCACGCCCACCAACTCTAAGACCATTGGATACGACGACAACTCGCAGAGCCACGCCCACCAACTCGGACGCGACGACTCAGAAAAAACGCCGTCATTTATGTTCGTCTGTGCTACAGTACACATGCACCTCTGAGCCACGTTGACTTTCCAGTTACGACGCACGACCGCATGCACCATAGCAAACTGTTTTACACACTACAAACACGCGTCTTCTTAGATGGTCCTGCAGGAACATGGAAAACGTTTCCCCGCCCACCAACACTCCTTATTCCCCGACCGGCATTCACCGCATCCGCGACAAACATGCGTCTTCTTAGATGGTCCTGCAGGAACACTGAAGACGTTTCCCTGCCCACCAACACTCCTTTTTCCCCAGCCCGCGTCTACACTCGCTCTCTAGGCATTCACACTGCCTGCTCATGTGCCCGGACGCAAAAACTCATGAAACTCATCCAGGATAAGTCGGTTTTTCAAACGCAGCCGTGTAGCAAATTATTCTAGCAGGATGTAATAATCCGAGATGAATGCGCGCCCCCACGCTGAGTGAAAAGCCAATGTATATTGAGTCTAGAAAACATGATCAGCAAGTCTTTGATAGGCTGCAACACAATGATGAAAGAACGGACGCATTTTTTTCACACAAGCTGGGTGTGTGGGTGTTAGTTAGTTAATTAGTTACTTGAAGGATTTCAAGATTTAATATGCACAAGCAGTAACACTGCAAAAGCAGCCCAAACCAGAAAAGACGGCTGGCAAAAAGTGGCCGACAAATTAAACATGTGTGCATTGTACTTACTGAAAGCAGCGTTACGGATTTTGCAAATGTTCAATTTTTTTCCCTCTGTTTATAAAACATTAAAAAAGCGCCGTGATTATGCGGCGTATAGTACGCTGCGGGTTGGTATGCAGCGTGTAAAACAGTTTGTTTGTCGCGGATAATTGCCTTTTACTTTAACACGAAGACAATTTCCTTTTAGATTTGCCTTTGCGATGACAATTAATAAGGCACAAGGCCAAACTTTCAAAAAGATATGCATGTATCTGCCAAAACCAGTGTTCAGTCACAGACAGTTGTATGTTGCTCTCTCCAGAGTTCCATGTTTTCATTCACTTACTGGTATGCCTGCAAGAACACGTGCAGCGAGCGAGCGAGCGAGCGAGCGACACACACACACACACACACACACATACAGGCACGCGCGAGAGAGAGAGAGAGCGCTGGACACATAAGAATAATAATACTTCATTACATTGATATACCTGTGTTTTCAGTATTCAAAGCGCTATCCACACAGGGAGGAACCGGGAAGCAAACCCAAAATCTTGCACAGTCTCCTTACTGCAAAGCAGCAACACTACCACTGCGCTACAAGGCAGTTAAAGAATGCACCGGGCTCGATTTTGTTTTCACTTCTATTTGGACAACTGTGTCATTCAGGAAGTGTTCACCCATCAATACATAATTATGCGGCGTATGCTACACCGTGCGTTGGCTAGCGGGTCATACGCTCACACTGATTACGTCCCTGCCCTTTGTACACATCGCTACTACCGTGGTCAGGTGACTTGGTGGATTATATATAGAAAAGCAGCCAAAACCACAAAGAACAATGAAAAGTTTACGTGACTCACAGGTGCATGTGGACTGTGCAAAGAGGAAAACGACTCAGGTGATGAGTTGGGGGTGGGCACATGAGCAGGCAGTGCATACTAAACGAGAAATCAGCAGACTAGCATGACGGAGTGGGCGGAATGGGCATCCTTCCCCTCTCCTCCCGTTCCGCCCTCTGCGCCTGAGTGCCGTCCACCCCGATCCCTCGCTCTGGGAGGAGAAGGCGTGATGGCAGTCCGCCAGTTTTCAGTCACGGACAATTGTATGTTGGTTTGTTCCGTGCATTGTTACAATGTTACTTTTCTTGGTGATTTATTACATTACCGATTTTTCAAATGTTAATTTTCTCCCTGTGCTTAAAAATCATTAAAAAAGCGGCCTGATTATAGTACGCCGCGTGTTCGCTAGTTATGTATAATATGTGCTTCAGTATTTGCTACATTTTTAGTTTATAAGCCATGTAAAAGTTCACTTACATTCATGTGATCCCTTGGAAATCACTGCTTATTGTTCTGGATGAGCAGCAGATTATGTATGCTCTGTTTACAGAATTACAGAAGCAATTTGGCTGCCAAGCACAGAGGCCATGGCCAATTTCCATAGACTTGCCTTACTTTTCAATTGCATTCCTAAAAAGTAACAGTATTGGCCCAATACCATTTTAATGTTTCCTTATACTTGCTGTGTAAAAACAGCATGGGGCACAGATAAGCTTTGTTTGAGAATATCCAATCAAAACACTACAAAGCCAACAGTTTTGAAATCTGAGGAAACAGTTTAAACATCTGAGTAAATGACTTGAAAGGAATGGTAATGAAAACTGTCAGGTTGACTCACAGAGCAGTCAAACACCATAGAGTGGCATGGGACCACCCGTCAGGTCTTCATGATCTCCACTTTGTTGAGAGCTTTCAGTAGCGATACAACAGAAGGAAAATTCTTAATCAAAGCTGAAGCTCATCACCAAACTGGTCACTTTTGGCCTCCCCCCTCTCACATGTGTCTGGATAAAAGACTTTCTTACCAACTGGCTCCAGACTGTGAGACTCGGACCCCACCACTCCTCTATTCGAATACTGAACACCGGTACCCCGCAAGGCTGTGTGCTGAGCCCCCTTCTGTACTGTCTCTACACCCACGACTGCAGTCCAGCCCACAACAACAACCTCATCGTCAAGTTTGCTGATGACACCACAGTGGTCGGACTCATCTCAAAGGGAGACGAGGCAGCTTTCAGAGAGGAGGTCCTGAAGTTGGCAGCCTGGTGTTCAAAGAACAATCTGGCTCTGAACACCAGGAAAACCAAGGAGATCATTGTCGACTTCAGGAGGCACAGCACCGACTTAGCCCCCCTTTACATCAACGGCGTGTGTGGAGAGGGTCCATACCTTCCGGTTTCTTGGCGTCCTTATATCCGCTGACATCTCCTGGACAGACAACATCACAGCAGTCATCAAGAACGCTCAGCAGCGGTTACACTTCCTGAGGGTCCTCAGAAAGCACAACCTGGACTCCAACCTGCTACTGACCTTCTACCACTCGTCCATCGAGAGCCTGCTGACGTATTGTATCACAGTATGGTACAGCAGCTGCACCATGGCAGACAGGGAGAGGCTTCAGCGAGTAGTAAAGGCAGCACAGAAGATCATTGCCTGCTCTCTCCCCTCCTTGATGGACATTTACACCTCCCGCTGCCTCAGCAGAGCAAAAAACATCATCAAGGACAGCTCCCACCCTGGCTCTGATCTGTTTGACCTGCTGCCCTCAGGGAGGCGCTACAGGTGCATCACAACAAGGACAAACAGACTCAAGAACAGTTTTTTCCCAAAAGCCATAACCATTCTAAACTCACACATGCACTGACTACACAGTCTAAGCCCCAACCCCGGGACTTCCTTCTATCCATCAACTGTGCAATATACAATATCTAAATGGTACTGAATAATAACTGTGTAATATCTGTATACTGTACAATATCATTACTCTCAGGGTCCAACATCCACTACTCACTGCACATGATCATCATTATTGTGCAATATTTAAATTATATGCAATAACCCAATAGTGCAATAGTTATTTATTCTTTCCAGTATTTAAATAATGTGCAATAACTCGATTTAGTTATTATTCTTTCCATTTGTATATAGCGTCGCAGAACTTTTTTTGCAACTATTTGCACCATTTGTTTATTTGTTTATTTACTTGTTGTGTTCTACATATATGTCTGCACTGAAGGAGCTGCTTTTAATCTCATTGTACATGTGTATAGTGACAATAAAATGCATTCTATTCTATTCTGAAGTTGAATTTCAAAAAACACTAAGCAGAATACTAAATGCTGAATACATTTAACATTTTTTTGCTTATTTGTGTGTATATCATTGCATGAGGCCTAAATTAAATTCATTTCATTTTTGATCTACGGTTTCAATGAAACTGAATCCATCCATCCATCCATCCATCATCCAACCTGCTATATCTTAACTACAGGGTCACGGGGGTCTGCTGGAGCCAATCCCAGCCAACTCAGGGCACAAGGCAGGAAACAAACCCCAGGTAGGGTGCCAGCCCACCACAGGAAACGAAATGCAAGTTGCTGAAATTATGAAAGTTACTTTTTTCATTGTGTTTTTTAAAAACTGAACTGAAAATGGATAAATTAACAAATAAAACTGTCAAAATGCAAGTCGAGGCAGCTTGTTGGGGTACTTTGTCTATTTTTTGGATATGAAGTTTATGTCACACACGTGCGCAAGGGAGATGGTTTACAGGCTTGAATAGAAGTGTTTGTCAGCCGACCCAGGGGTTGGCGCTGCTTTCTCCTTTCTTTCCCTCTGCAGACCATCAGAAGAGCCCACCTCCCAATGACATCATTTCCACCTCTCAAGACAGCTGATGATGACACTTCCAGTTCCAGTACTCCTCTTCCTGTTTCTGACTTATAAATACGACATCTTAACTCTCTTATTCAGTTCCATATTGAACTCAACTGTGTGAAGACCTTTGTTTTTTTTCCCAAACCCTTTTCAAGGACTGTATGTAGGGAAAATTCCTCAAACCTTTATGCTTGTTTTTTATGCTTACACTTAATAAGCTTAACTCATTTTAGTAGTGTTGCTTATTATCATCCTAGTTCAATTTGGTCTGCTATAATCTCTTCTCCTTCTCCTGTCATCTGTTCATATACTTTTGCTTTCATAAAAACATTGTGTTTTTTTCATCGTATGTCACTACTAGGCGGCACGGTGGCGCAGTGGGTAGCGCTGCTGCCTCGCAGTTGGGAGATCTGGGGACCTGGGTTCGATTCCCAGGTCCTCCCTGTGTGGAGTTTGCATGTTCTCCCCGTGTCTGCGTGGGTTTCCTCTGGGCGCTCCGGTTTCCTCCCACCGTCCAAAGACATGCAGGTTAGGTGGATTGGCGATTCTAAATTGGCCCTAGTGTGTGCTTGGTGTGTGGGTGTGTTTGTGTGTGTCCTGCGGTGGGTTGGCACCCTGCCCAGGATTGTTTCCTGCCTTGTGCCCTGGGATTGGCTCCGGCGGACCCCCGTGACCCTGTGTTCGGATTCAGCGGGTTGGAAAATGGATGGATGGATGTCACTACTACTACTTTTTTGTCATTTTACAGAAAACCAGTACAATCATCTAAAGTAAAGATGGCATCCATGTCTTACAAAGCAATGTGGTGTGGCGTATCACTTATTCTCAAAAGAACAGAGGGCTGTCTGGAAGCACCATCAATAGCCAGTGGGAAAGAGCAACAGAAAAAGCGTTACATATTCCACATTTTTACTCATTTAACTGAATACCAAATGCGGCATTTTTTGGCCAAATATTTTCTGTGGCTGAAAATTTGCTGCTTCCCTAGTTTTACATTTAAAATACGTAAGACATTTATTTACCCGGTAGATGTTATTCCAGATATTAAACAGTTTTCCATTCCACAAAGAAAACTATTCAGCTTTTTAAAAATAGGTATGTTTCTGATTTTAACATTTTGCATATGTGCTTGTGACAAACATTGTGTGCGAAACCTCATAGGTTATCTGAATTATGATAGAAACGTGAGATAGATGTTAGGAATATTTACATTACCTTCCACACTGAAGAAGATTTCTAAAGATGGTGCTTTAAGTTGCTGTAGGGCTGATTAACAAAAGGTTTGAGTCCCAGCCAAACCTAACACAATATTGATATTCAACCAAATCAAGCCAGGATTTGAATACTGGTACATAAGCAGACACTTTTGTTTGCAAGGATGTGCCACTGGTATAACTATGGACAGTGCAGGTGGAGCAGATGCACTTGGATCCTTGGGTTGTTGTTTCTGCAGGGTTGTTGTTTCACAAGGTTTTATTATTAACATGCTTGCCTACTTGACATCGGAATGAAAAGGTTAATGGTGTTTTCATTCCTATAATTCCATAAAGCTTAAATATAGCATGAATTTCAACCATTTGGCTTATATGTTTTATTTATCTCATTGATGGTTGCCATTTTTTTTTTTTTATTTTACATGACAGGGAACTAATTTACTTTTTTGAGTTATCTGCTCCTCCTTCACTGGCTGGCTGAGTCCTGTAGGAGTACATGTACCATTCTATTACTAACTTATAAAGCTTTACATGACCTTGCACCAGATTACATCAGTAATGGTGGCTCAGAGGCTAATGATGTGTGCTGGCATCTGGAAGGTTGCTGGTTCAAATCCCATTTCTGCTAGTTGGGATCCTACTCCATTGGGCCCTTTACCTGAGAATTGCACCAGAATTGTTGCAGAATGGCTGACCCTGCGCTCTGACCTCCAAAGGGGATTAATGCCCTCCTTCATTGCTATACTCCTGTCTGCCCACTAAGGTCCACTGATTCTGGCAATCTAACTGTGCCACAAAGTAACCTGTGCTCTGCGGGTGACAGAGCCTTTTAGCTTCATTGCACCCAGACTTTGGAATGACCTCCTTAAACTAATGAGACTAGCAGACTCAATTCTTTCTTTTTAAACAACAAATCATTTATTAAACTTGCCCTGACATTCTGACCCTTCTTTTAGTTTACCCTCTTTGATGATCATTTGTGTTTGTACAACAAATTATGTTATTTCTTCAGGGTTTTCTTGTAGTATTTTCTACCATATTTTATTCCAGTTTATTGTCCTCTGTAAATGCCATGGAGGAAGAACAAGCAACCTGGACAGGATAGAGGATCATTTGTTGCCCAGAAAGAAGGCCATAATTAAAGGACAACAGTCTGGCAATCTTCATTCCAGATGGGAGAGGTGATTAATAAATGTACTGGACGAATATGGCTCCCAGGAGCTATTCATTCCCCCCAAATGGCAAGTGGCAATGCTCCTCTGGGCTGAACACAATTAGAACACCCTGAGGGTGACGTGGGAAATGGATTCCAGATGCACAACCCTTTTGGGGTCTGTGTGTGCTGCCCTCATTTCCACACGACCTAGAAAAAAGTAACAAGGCACCCAGTCCAACAGGAATTACCATGGAGATACTTCAAGTACTTTGTCTGGTTGGAGTGGACTGGTTGTGCCAGAATTAAAATAGCCTGGCAGAAGTGGAAAGAATTGTCTGGCATGATATGTGATAAGAGGGTGCTAGTCAGTATTAAAGGGAAGGTGTACAGGACCATGATAAGACCAGTGCTAATGTATAGGGCAGAGGCATGGTACTGAGAAGGAAAGAAGAGGAACTTCTAGAAGGAACCAAGATGAGAATGTTGCACTGGATAATTGGAGTTACACTGAAAGAAAAGAAAAGGAAGGAGGACATTTGTCATACAGTTGGAGTATAAGGCATTAGAGAGAAACTGAGGGAAACACGTTTGAGATGGTATGGACAAGTGCAGCGGAGAGAGGACACTGCCTGCATTAAACAATTATTAGTAGCAGAAGCATTTGGATGTCAAACTGGTGGAGAGCAGAAAAAGAGGAGGAGGAACATGGTACAACAAGATATGAAGGAACTATGACTTACACCGACAGATGCAGAGGACAGAACCAAATGGAAAAGAAGAACCCATATGGCTGACCCCTCAAAAATGGACTAAAACAGCCAGGAGGAGAGACAGAGAGAACGATTAAAAACAGTCCAAGAACACCGGAAGACAAGTTTCAATCCTTTAAATAAGAAGATCCTCATTCTGGTCATAGTGGGATTCCAGGGGTTATCAAGTGGGCACCTCCCCTTCGTAGATGTTTATGGATGATACTATATATATATATATATATATATATATATATATATATATATATATATATATATAATAAAATATAAAATATAATTATAAAAATCTATTTATAAAATATATTTATATAAAATAAACTTGCAGCACAGTTCATTGGTCGACTCTTTCTTATGCTTGAAACATACTTCCTTTATGGAACATTTAACAGTTCTTTAGTTCATTTTTACTCAGCGCTCTTCACTGAATCTCGAGGACATGCACATATTTTAAAATTAAATACAGCCACAGCAAAGTCACATCAAATATTTAAATTAACTTAAGTACAAAGTATATCGTTTCACGGTGCACAGCAAATGTTATTTTCTGGATCTCCCAACCCATCCACTGTCGGATCGCAATATTTCCAGTACAGGATGGTTGGAGTGTGGAGTAACGGCCCGGTCCTGGACGGCACGCCGGTTAACTGAGGGGCGCACACACCTTGTCCTCACTTCTGAGGTGGGGTTGTGCGAGTAATCAACATATAGACTGACGAGATTGGACAGACTCAACGCCGAAGGCATGGCAGCTGGAAATTGAATCGTATGGTCAAGTGCATATGGCATTCATTATCATTTTTTCTCTTCTTTTCTGCTATGGCACTCTTGAGCTCTGGAACTTTTTTTTTTTCTCTTTGTAGAATCCTATACGTCATCACGTTGCCAGCCACTCCCGCCATGAACTTATTTGCTATTATCAGTCTTTTTACACAGCAGGGGTGTAACAACTTACACAAAGAAAAAGATCATGGTGTCTCAACTTTTGCTTTGTTTTGCATCTGTTTGCTAAAATCTCCACGCCCTTTAAAAATTTAAATTTTGTTTTTTGTTTCACTTGTAATCGTTCAACGGGTTTAATGTATTGTAATCCCGGTTTGACTGAGGGGTTGAATGAGACATGACTTACTTCTCTCATTCATCTCTCACAGGAGGAGTGTCTTAAGTCTGCGTACGCAGTGTTAAATGCGTTCTTTCGTTTTCACATCCGGTAATTCCGTTCAGGCTCGTAACTAACCGGTCCTTGCAGCGTTGTGCTCAAGGCGGAACCCAATCTTGGGCCTTGTGCCAGCTAATCTTGGGACACGCTTAACTCTCACTCATTCCAGCCATTTCAGAGTCTCCTGAAACGCACGTGCCTGGCTGCGATGTGTGTGGGAGGCAAAGTGTGGTGTCCAAAGGAAAAGGACCCCACGCAGACACTGAGAGATCGTGCAATCACCGCGAAGAAAGTGACCTAATCGCAAACAGTTTATTACATTTTGTACAGTGTTTCACGCATTGTTGCAAAGCATAAATAAATAAAACACCATTAATCAATTAATTGATAACAGCAGACCCAATTTTATTAACCCAACTTATCCAGTATGGGCTTGGTCTGATCCAACTAAATTACACACATTCATATATATATATATATATATATATATATATATATATATATATATATATATATATATATATATATATGTGTGTGTGTGTGTGTGTGTGTGTGTATGTATGTATGTATGTATGTATAGATATATATATATGTGTGTGTGTGTGTGTATGTATGTATATATATATCAATATATATGTGTTTGTGTGTGTGTATGTATGTATGTATGTAAAAACTGTTAGACAAAAAGGTTATTGATGAAATGAGAATGTAAGCCTCGAAGGCTATCTCTGTGCGCATGCGTCAAAGTAGGCACAGCGCTCTACAGCGTGGCTTCCTCACAACTTTTTTAAGTAGCTCAGGCTGACGATCGGGCCGGGTACAGTGAGGAGGTTAACCGGTCGTTTGAAGGGTAAGAATACATAAATTACACCTTCTTGAAGGCTAATCTATTTTTTTTTTTGTTATACGAGTTAACTAAAGTCGAAACAGACAAGAAGAAAGAAAGAAAGTTACTGAATTTACCGTGGGTAGTTAGCATTTTTATAGTAGTTTTGGGAAACTTGTGACGTGCTCTACATTGTGAATCTGGAAGGGTAGTAGTGAAAGAAGTAACTGCGATGTTGGCTCTAGGTTTAGTGCTGTGTTTTGTTAAGTTAAAAAAAAAAAAAACTTGTTTGACTGTTGGTTTTAAAATGTCAGCGCTTCAGCAATTTAAGGCAGAAACACGTGTCTTAAGTGTGAAATAGCTCGGAAATGAGGATACAAAATAAAATTGCCATGTTTGACCTGGATAGATGTCTTAAAGTTTGTAGAGACACGAATCGGCCTAAGACGCTGGCGTGGCGCTTATACCTGGGAGACGCCTGCTGATAAATTATCTTTAATTATTTCGCGTAAACTTTGAGTTGTTTCCGGTGACTCAGTCTCTACATCTTAGATTGTATTAGTCACTAGAAAATATACTTTTTTTTTTTCATAGTACAGCATTTAAAAAGAATCTAGTATAAAAATCAAAGTTGCGAAGATTATTTCTAAAGATGAATGACTTCTTTGTAACAACATCCAATAATCCGCCCACATTTTTACCAGTCGAAATAAAGTACCGAAGCTGACGTTGTGCTGTTCTGGCTGTGCACTTTCTGTGTTTTCGGTTATATTACATCACGCCTCATGCGATTTGTGTCAGAATCTCTTCGGTTGGAAAGGTTTTGATGTAAAGGCTTTAATATAAAGTGGGCACCAAAACTTTTATCAGTAATTTTTAAGAAATACCTCTCGGGCAAACTTCCAATAATGTTTTATTTCAAACGATACGGGTATACGTGACCATATTGGAAAAACAGTTCAAAAGATACATCTAATCATAAGGCGGAGTGGTGGCTCAGGCTAGGAATCTAAACTGGCAATCGGAAGGTTGCCGGTTGGAATCCCGTAAATGCCAAGAGACTCTGCTCAGTTGGGCCCTTGAGCTAGGTCCTTAATCTGCAATTGCTGAGCGCTTTGAGAAATGAGAAAAGCGCAATATAAATGAAAAGAATTATTATGTTATTTAATGAGAAGCTGTCTGAACAGTAAATCTTACGATTCAGTCATAAGAAACCTGGCAATTTGGTGCACGAGAGCTTTGAATAACAAAGAAAAATAAATGTCTACCATGGTAATAATTGGAGGAGGGCTTGTCTGTTCTGGTCGCATTGTGCCGAGTCTGGTTATTTTTATTCTTGGTATAGATTATTGGATTTTAGTTACCCGTTCACTTGTTTTGCTGATGATTTACGTAGGGATTATATAGTTAAAGGTTCTTTGTTGCATATAAATCAATGCGGAGTCGGCACATTGCTCACTGTGGGCAGTCACTTGGTTAATTTGGCAAAAGATGGGATGAATTGTGTTCCTCCATTAGTTAACCTCGTGTAGACAGAATAAATAAATTGCACAAAAGCAAACGGAGGAAATCATTTTTCAAATGAGTGACATAATTTGCGGTGTACCCGATCAGATGTTTTGGCAGTTGTCCACTTCAGAGCTGAAATAATTAGAAAAGAGAATGTAAATCTCAGGGGTGCATCAGCTTCAAATACCCAGCTGTTTCAATCCTTTGTCTTCTATCATTTTTTTCCATAAGATGGAAAAACTAAGTTTTTATGCACAATGCTTTTTATGTTTCTTAGAATTAACATTAAAGTATTAGTCTTCTTAATATAATACTGAGTGATGGGTTGCCAAATGTTTCATTTTAACTCCAACTGGCAACACACGTCAAGTCCTGAATTTAACTGAAAACTAAGCTTTATTAGCAATGTATACGTGTGTATTCAATACAGCAGTATTTTATGTGTATATGTACTGTATAAGAATGTATGTGTGTGTGTACACTCGCAGAGCAAATTTATTAGGAACACTGTACTAAAACTTGGAAGGGTCTCCTTTTGCTCTCAAAACAGCCTCGGTTTTTCATGGCAAGGATTCCACAAAATTCTGTAAACATTCCTTTGAAATTCTGGTACATGTTGATTGCAGATGCACAGTCATGCTAGACTCTCCTGTTCTTCCACATCTCAAAGGTATTCTGTTGGATTCATATCCAGTGGCAGAGAATGCCACTGAAGAACACTGAACTCCTTGTCATTTTAATGGAATTAGTTTGTGATGACTTTTGCTTTATGACACTGTCTTATCATGCTGGAGGTAGGCATTAGAAGATGGGTAATTAGGGTCTTGATGGGATGCACGTGGTCAGCAACAAAACTCCAATAGAAATAGGCCGTGGAAATCAAACATTGATTGATTGGTATTAATAGGCCCTGTGTGTGCCACGAAAACATTCCCTACACCATTAGACACGTCTACCAGCCAGGACTGTTGAAACAAGATGGTTCAGTGCATGGATTCATGCTGTTGGCACCAAATTCTGACCTAACATTGCTTTACAATTTTTTTTTTTTTTTTTTCGATTAGTCACGATTATTTTGATGCCTGCGACCTGTGGTTGCACATCCTGTTCTGGGCTCCAGTGCTTGTCTTACCTCATCTGTCCACCTGTGAATGTCACCCTGATGTGTCTGCATTAACGCAATTAAAATTAATAATAATCAAATTAAAATAACAACCAGTGAAACATATGAATTTGAAAATAATCAGATGTTTTATATTAGTGTGACCATCACAATAAAAAGAAATACATTAAACAATACAAACTAAAGTGCACATAGTCTTTAAACAAAAAAAGTGCATTTAACTTAACCAAAAATGGCCACTGCTGTGTCTTAAAGTCCAAAAGTTTAAATAAAGCTTCAATTCAAATAAAATAAAACAATAATGCTAAAGTTGTTTCTCATTGAAATTTGCCAGCACACCGGAGCCGAGTATATTCGGTGCTGTATATTCATTGAATGCTGCAACCGGCTATAGTTGTGTCTCAGTGCAATTTGCCAGCATGCAGGGGGCGAGTATATTCAGCGACGTACATTCATTGAACCCAGCAACCGGCTATATTTGCTTCACAGAGCAATTTGCCAGCATGCCGGAGCTGATCAGTCAGTGCCGTGTATTCGTTGAGCAGCGAGCTCATGACCACTGCCAGCCCTGGCAGAACTGCAGCACCCCCGTCTCTGGGATTCAGCCGCTGCACTAGATGAGCCTGCAATCATCAGCGTTTACCTCTGTGTGTTTTCGTGCAGCCAGTTCAAGCGCAGTTGGCTCAGTGATTTACTGAATTTCATCAATTGCTTCAGTTGCACCTTGAACATATAATTGTTGCAGTAGTTTTTTTTTTTTTTTTTTAATAGTTTTTATAGTTCATTTGCAGTGTGTAAAATGATCAGTGTTGCAGTAATTGTGATGCTCTTTGTATGAAAAAAAATACATGTTCCATTAAAATGTAACATTTTCTTTGTGAATTGTGACGTTTACTTAAAAAGTGCATCTAAAAAGTATTTGGTGTCCAGGGGTGCATTAACCCCCAACTATGTGGTGGTTTAAGGGTTAACTATATTGTCGAAACCTTGATATACACATTATAGTACAAACATCAATGTTAACACATGACACTAACTTTAGTCGCTAAAACTTACCTCTCAAGAGACGACAGCATCACAGCTCCAGGATTCTTGCGTTTCAGATGCTCATGCATAGCGGTGGTGCTGCTGTGAAAAGAAAGCTCCGCTTTGCATAATCTGCATTCAACTTTTTCTTTTTCGGTGAAGTGCTCCCACACTTTAGAAAGTTTGTCTCAATTTTTTTCCATCTCCTTCCCCCTCCTATATCCGACTCACCATTGCAACCACATTTATTTTCCTCTACATTCTTCTTCTCCTCAGACGTTGTTCTTAGTTAGTAGGACTGTGTGCAGTCTTGACAAACAATAACAAACGATACTGCCCCTAGACGTGCATGTAATGCATTGCAGCTACAAAACCCAATGTGGTTCTTTGTGTCTGGAGCCTCTATTGCCAAGTTCTGTTTATGACGAGTCGACAATAAAAAATCCGCATTGACGATTTTTTTAGTCGACGTAATCTTTTTAGTCGACGTCGTCGATTACGTCGACTAATCGTTGTAGCCCTAACTACAGCAGAAATCCAGGACCGGGCTACATTTTTCTGTCTTCATACATCTAGTTTAGGAGAGCCTGCTGCAGCCTCAGCTTTCTGTTCTTGGTTGACACAATCTTCTGCTGTTGTAGCCCATCTGTCTCAAGCATTGATGTGTTGTGCATTCAGAGATGCTTTTCTGTTCACTACAGTCAGTGTTTATCTGAAGTGCCTTTGGCCAGTCTGGCCCTTCTTCTCTGACCTCATTCATTAACAGGGTATTTCCATCTGCAGGACTGCTGCCCACTGGATGTTTTTTTTAGCACAATTCTGAGTGAAATCACTAGACTGTTGTGCCTAAAAATCCCACAAGATCAACAGTTGCAGAAATACTCAAACCAACCCTTCTGGCACCAACAGTCATGCTGCTGTGGAAATTGCTGAGTTCACATGTTTTCCCCATTCTGGTGATGAGTGTTACTGCTCCTGACCTGTATATAGACAATTTTATACATTAAATTGCTTCCTCATGATTGGCTGATTAGATAATTGCGTGGATAAGTGTGAGTGTATGTAGTGTATATGTAGAGTATGACTGCGTATATACATATTGTGATATGACATGGTGTTATATGTTGGTATGTAGTGGATTCAGTAAATATTCAGATCCCTTCAGTTTCTGCACACCGTGGTGTGGATTTTACTTTTATTTTAAATGGAAAAATTTGCTGTTTTTGTCCACTCAATATCCCATAATATAAACCTTCTGGAAAGGTTTGCAAATTTTAATAAAAATCAAAAACTGAAGTCTCGTTTTATGTAAGTTTTCAGACTATTTGCTGTAGCACTCCAAATTGTGGTCCGGGGCACCCTGTTTTCTTTATTTGTCTCTGGTACGTCAAAGTGTCCAGAAAGTGAAGGAGTTTAATACTTCCTGAATCCACTGTATGTGTGTATGTTATCTGTGCAAGTCAGATGTATGCGAGAGACCTGAACACTTTCTAAAAAATGTCAATTTTCAACACCCTTTTAACAAAGTTTGTGTTCAGGTTAAAAGAAAGATCGCTTTGCTAAAATGAAAATAGCACAACATTTGTAAATTGAGTTCAGACTCCAGGATTAAAAATTACTGAAAGTTGCTATGTGTGCACTTTACTGGTGTGCATGGTGGTATTTAGCATGGCACATGTGTTAAAAGGGAAAATGAAAAGCAAAGGTACGCCACCACCAAGAGATAAGAGGTGATTATTCCTTTAATGTGCCTGTACTAAATCAAAATGGGTACCGAATTTCATCCAACACCTTGGATATCTTCATAATCCCCCCATTCTGCTTTCTTTTTTTGTATCCATTTATACATGCAGACAATCCTTTTTTGAGTGTGTGTTAAATGGTTGTGTTTTTAAGTGTTACTTTCATTTGAACACTACAGTTTTCATGAGTTATAAGCAGTTGTTCATGAGCACTTCTTTGCAGACATAGTGATCACAAAAAAATGTATATAAGGAATATGAAAAAGCGTATAGTTCAAATTTATATGTAGCACTTGGAATATTTAAGCTATGTATACAGTACAGAACAATATACTCCATTATCGATGACATTTGAATCTGTTTTTGGCTAAAACAACCACATTGTATATTTGTTTGTTCCAGTTAAAAGCTAATTTTTTTTAAACCACAACAAAAGGTAATGAAAGAAGGTGGCATGTGTTCATATGGTAGTCTGTTTGAACTCCATCTCAACAAGCAAGCATGAAAGTGCATCTTATATGGGTAGTACTGATACCATTGAAATTGAGTATTGCTACTGTTTAAAAAATTTTCAATCGATATGCGTTGATGAACTGATATTATTGATAACTGTAGTGGAAGTGCTAATGGTTCTATGTCATTTGTAAGAACGGAAGTGAGAGAGAAATCTGTTTAGTGTGTCATGTGCCGAGTAGAAGAAAGATGTGCGTCATTAATCTTGCTTGCTGACTTCACTACCTTCTGTGGTGAGTTGTGGTTCAGAGTTGGCTAGGTATCATACCAGGGTTTTACACCTCTAGTGAGCATGGACTCCAGTTTGCAAATGTAGAAGGTGCTGGGCATAGATGGAAGATTAACAACTTTCCTCTGATTTCTGAGGAAATAAATTTTGTTGATGAACCAGAGAAAAGCCAAGCAAAATGACACCTTTTATTGGCTAACTGAAGAAGGGGCCTGAGTTGCCTCGAAAGCTTGCATATTGTAATCTTTCTAGTTAGCCAATAAAAGGTGTCATTTTGCTTGGCTTTTCTCTACATTCATAATGGCTAACACGGTACAACACCCTAGTACTGTTGATGAACCATATAGCAGAGATCTGTTGTGCTGAATCCCTTCACAACCTCCACTGTAATATAAAGAAAATTGTGGTCTTCCTCCTATTTCTTGAAGTCCATTTCCAGATTATTTGTTTGTTGTGTTTTTTTTGTTTTTTTTGCATTAAAGAAGATTGTTGTCCTGACCCCACTCTGTCAGCATGTAAACCTCTTTTCTGGAAGCTACCTTTTCAAATGTTGGCGATCGGGCTTATGATGTCATCAGCAAGTTTAATGTTGGAGTTGGAGCTATGACAGTCTAGGCAATTAGTTGCCCCTTCACAGTGTAATCACTTTTGATGTTTGGATCAATATCATATATTGTTGTCGTGTATGTGTGTTTTGGTGGGGTTTTAATTAAACATTCACCTTATGCAATCTGTGACCTTTTTTGGAAACGCCTCCATGATCTCGTATAAAGTTCCCTTCTTTCCAACTCCATTGTAAAAATGCACATGGTGTAACCACACCGTTCAGCTTATTTACTATGGATGGAGTAATGATCCCAAATATTCTCAAGTGGATACGTTGGGAGGGTGACCTACCTAATTTATTGCAAGTTATTTTTAATTACTCTTTATTCCTTGGCATAAACTATGAAACCTACTAATCTCCACTTGCTGCAGGGATATCGAACTGTTGGCCGTAAGTTTACGTCCCTACTATTTGCCCAGAGAGTTTGGACATGTCATTGTTGTTATTGTATACATTCCTCCTCGGGCAGACGTGGAGTCAGCGAGTGACATCATCCATTCCGCTGTTGCTAAGTTACAAACGCAGCACCCTGAGGCGCTGGTGCTAATCGCTGGAGACTTTAACCATGTGACGCTGGACAAAACATTACCTGCATTCTCCCAGTATGTGGACTGTAACACCCGGGGAAATAAGACTATTGATTTACTTTATGCAAACGTTAAAGATGCATACAGCGCCACCCCGCTGCCTGCGCTTGGGAAAGCAGATCATAACCTGGTTCTGCTTCAGCCTCACTATAAACCAAAAGTTAGAGTCCTACCTGTAACCACACGATCATTCAGGAAGTGGACTCCGGAGGCTGAGAATAATCTGAGAGAATGTTTTGGAACTAAAGACTGGGATATCCTGCAGGGATCTCATAGTGAGAACATTGAGGAAGTTGTTGACTGCACTACTGACTACATCAACTTCTGTATGGACATTGTAGTTCCAGTAAGAACAGTACGCTGCTATGCTAACAACAAGCCATGGATTACAAGTGACATCAAGGGCCTTTTGAATCAGAAGAAAAGGGCTTTTAAAGACGGTGATCAGCATGAGCTCAAGCGCGTGCAGAAGGAACTCCGAGTCCAACTCAGGGTGGCGAAGGAGCAGTACAGGAGAAAGCTGGAGCAGAAGTTGCAGAATAACAGCATGAAGGAAGTGTGGGATGGGATGAAGATCATCACTGGCTGCAGCTCGAAGCGGGGTACCACCATTGAGAGAGACGTGAAGAGAGCAAACCAAATGAACAACTTTTTTAACAGGTTTGACCACCCTAACCCACTCTCACTCTCACCTCGGAGTACTGCACCCTCCACACATCCTTCTGCTGATACCAGCATAGGAAAGACATCCCCACCCATAATTACAACAGCGCAAGTGAGCAGAGAGCTGAGGAGACTTCGTGCCAGCAAAGCAGCGGGTCCAGATGGAGTATCGCCACGACTGCTGAAGGTCTGTGCATCGGAGCTGGGGGGTCCTCTACAGCGCATCTTCAACCTGAGCCTGGAACAGGGGAGAGTTCCGAGGCTTTGGAAAACATCTTGTATCACCCCAGTCCCAAAGGTATCACGTCCTAGTGAGCTGAATGACTTTCGGTCTGTTGCTCTGACATCACATGTGATGAAGACCATGGAGAGGCTGCTGCTTCACCACCTTAGGCCACAGGTTCAACACGCCCTTGACCCTCTGCAGTTTGCATATCAGGAGAAGGTGGGAGCGGAAGATGCCATCATCTATATGCTACACCGATCCCTCTCTCACTTGGACAGAGGCAGTGGTGCTGTAAGAATTATGTTTCTAGACTTCTCTAGCGCCTTCAACACAATCCAACCTCTGCTCCTTAGGGACAAGCTGACAGAGATGGGATTAGATTCATACCTAGTGGCATGGATCGTGGACTATCTTAAAGACAGACCTCAGTATGTGCGTCTTGGGAACTGCACGTCTGACATTGTGGTCAGCAACACAGGAGCGCCACAAGGGACTGTACTTTCTCCGGTCCTGTTCAGCCTATATACATCGGACTTCCAATACAACTCGGAGTCCTGCCATGTGCAAAAGTTCGCTGATGACACTGCTATCGTGGGCTGTATCAGGAATGGGCTGGAGGAGGAGTATAGGGACCTAATCAATGACTTTGTTAAATGGTCCGACTCAAACCAACTACACCTGAACACCAGCAAAACCAAGGAGCTGGTGGTGGATTTTAGGAGGCCCAGACCCCTCATAGACCCAGTGATCATCAAAGGTGACTGTGTGCAGATGGTGCAGACCTATAAATATCTGGGAGTGCAGCTGGATGATAAATTAGACTGGACTGCCAATACTGATGCGCTGTGCAAGAAAGGACAAAGCCGGTTATACTTCCTTAGAAGGCTGGCTTCCTTCAACATCTGCAATAAGATGCTGCAGATGTTCTATCAAACAGTTGTGGCGAGCGCCCTCTTCTACGCAGTGGTGTGCTGGGGAGGCAGCATTAAGAGGAAAGACGCCTCACGCCTGGACAAACTGGTGAGGAAGGCAGGCTCTATTGTTGGCATGGAGCTGGACAGTTTAACATCTGTGGCAGAGTGAAGGGCGCTCAGCAGGCTCCTATCAATTATGGAGAATCCACTGCATCCACTAAATAATGTCATCTCCAGACAGAAGAGCAGCTTCAGTGCTGTCACTGTCCTGCTCCACAGACAGATTGAGGAGATCGTTCCTCCCCCAAACTATGCGACTCTTTAATTCCACCAGGGGGGGTAAACGTTAATATTTAACATTATACATAGTTATTGTCTGTTTTTTTCACCTGTATTATTATCATTCTTTAATTTAATATTATTTATTGTATCAGTATGCTGCTGCTGAAGAATGTGAATTTCCCATTGGGATTAATAAAGTATCTATCTATCTATCTACCTACCTACACTGAAAAAGGTGAAGGACAAAAAGGGGACAGGGAGGTCTTACAGCTATACTTCTGTAATATTTCTCTGTTAACTAAGGCTGTTTTTTTAAATGATTTTGCAACACTTGGCATAGCAACCGGTGTCAGATAATTGAGAACCCCACTGGAATAGCCATCTACTGAAACACAGCTGTACAAGGTTAAAATGTACATAAACTGTGCTCGACACAGTGCTGAGGAAAGTATGTTGGCCATGAACTGACTAAATTGAAATGGCAGCATTTTCATTGTAGAAAGGACAACTCACAATAACCTTGAATAGTCATGCAAATTGCACGTATGGTAGAGCATGATCTGAACACCGCTATATGGCAGTGGTAATAAGTGCTGCATCTGCAAAGCCTACAGCATTGTGCAGAACCACTCCCACCCCTCCCTCCAGTCCTGGGGAATGTTATTTCATTGCATTGTGTACTGTAATACTGTCTACAGATGAATTTGACAATAAAGCCACTTGAATTGATTTGAGATGTAAGGATGAAGGTATGGAAAGAGAAGCAGCACTTCATCTTGAGATGAACACCCGAGCAAAAGTTATTTTTTTCCTCTCACCTCGGGAGAAGGATCATGACAGAAGGTGTTGAATAAGAACATAGGATTAACTTGACCTTCGTTGATCATCTTTGAGAAGTGCTTTATTCTGTCTTTAGAATACATGGGGTTTGTAGCACGTTGTTCAGAAGAACAGTTACATTGGAGTGGTATGTTTTGTTTAAGATCTATCTTAATTATATCGCTGCTCCTCCACATCGAGAGGAGTCAGATGAGGTGGCTCGGGCATCTGATCAGGATGCCTGCTGGACGCCTCCCTGGTGAGGTGTTCCAGGCACGGCTAACCGGGAGTAGGCCCCGGGGAAGACCTAGGACACGCTGGAGGGACTATGTTTCTCGGCTGGCCTGGGAACGCCTTGGGATTCTCCCGGAAGAGCTAGAAGAAGTGGCCAGAGAAAGGGAAGTCTGGGCATCTCTGCCCAAGCTGCTGCCCCCGCGACCCGTCCTCGGATAAGCGGAAGAGGATGGATGGATATATTGACCAGCAGTCTAGTGTTTTTGTACAGTCTTCCATGTACCTGAAATGTTACCATTTTAAAAATTGAACTTTAAGATGTTTTATTCATGCAGTGGTCTGAGTAAGGCTTTGTTTCATTAGTATTATTCTAAATCATTTATTCCCATACCTTGTCAAAGTCAGGTTTACAGGAATCTTATTGAATTTGCTTAACTGTTTTTAACATATTGATATTATGTGATATGCATTTTTAATAACATACTGTAGGTTTCATGTACCATAGTTTGGTAATGTTTGGGAGTGGTTTGAGTGAATGGGTAAGTGTAAACATTGGAAGTTTTTTTTTTTTTTTTTTTTTTTTTTGCTTCCCAGACAGTTTTTGCTACAGTGTTGTCAAGTTCTCTGAATAAAAAATGTATCCCAAACATAAACATTTTAATAATGCTGTGTTAGGTTTTTTTCCCCCTAATAAAACAACCAGTCAGTTGCTGTCTGCATTGTGAAACCTGTTTTACTTAATGTTATTTTGTGCCTGTGACAGTCTTTTTTTTTTTTGGCAGTAATTACTGCAATTTTGATTTTCCAGGGCTACTTAATATAAAAGCACAAAGTTATTGGAATAAATGTCTTGCATCCTCAATAAACCTACTGCTGTATGTTTTATTTTAAGTGGTAGTAATTTATTTAAGATTACACTTTAAGAAAACTAAAGTAACACAATTTATGAAGACTATAAAGGGACTCCAAAGGCTTTCGCAAAAGTACCTTGGTCCATCCATTTCTTACACTTGCTTATCCTAGTGCTCTAAATATCTTGTAGAAGGTAATCACACTCTGTCTAATGAGAATAAATAACTATTCATAATCTGAAGGTTGTATAGTTTACAATCGTTGAACATGTAATTGCATAATTTTATATAAAATGGCATAATGCCTCTGGCTACTGCTTTTAATTGTCAATATTCATCTGAACCCTGAATTGTCTTTACTGATATGTCACAATAATGAAAACCAATTTGTAAATAGCAATTCATTTACACTAATGCTGTCATGAGATCTTCCAGTGTAGTAGTTTATATTTTAATTGTTTCCCCTATTTCTAATCCAGTAAGGTATACAGTGTTAATTGTGTGCACCTTTCCTGAGTTTCAAAAATTCCAACAGTACATATAGAGCATACTCTGTTTCTTCTTTGTTTCATAGTTTAACAGTTAATATGGTGTGTGTGTGTATGTATATATAATTTATTTTAAAAAGCTTTTGTCTACATAGAAGTAAACTGTGAGCTTGCATGGTTCCTATATTTAGAAGCATGAAAAGCTAAGGATTTAAGTCCTGTCGGATCATGTGATTGCACGTCAGTAAGAAGAGTGTTTTGGGGGCAGGCATGATCTTAGAAGTGTTGTATGGTTTATATTCGTAAATAGCTTATCTTCCTCCACACTTGCTCTTTAAAGAACTGTTACTTTTCTGATAACAGTTGTGTTGCAGACTTGGTGAGACTCTCCAAAGAAGTGGTAAGCAACAGTTTTGTTAAATTTATACAGAAGTTTAAATAAAATATGCATCAGTAACTCTACACAGGATACATTGGAGTTATTTTTTAAGTATGGTAATTTCGTCAAAGATTTTGGATAGAAAGTTCGGATTATTTTTTTCTTTTCATATGGATAGTTCTGTTTTGTTGCCATGCATGTTGTGTGGGTATTGTGTACATTGCTAATATCAGTCTGGACTGATATCCTAGAGGATGATTTTTTTTTTTTCATTATAAGGTAATATGGACATGGTTTAATGTTAATACCATTGGTGTGTACATGTTAGTTTGTGTTTGGAGTAGGGTGTCTATTGCATACAGCATGTTTGAAAGGAAAATGGAATTTGAAGAATTGTTTATGAAATTCGTATTTGTTTGTTGTTAATACTACTTTAAAATTTGAATGGGTCATGGGTGTATAACTGGTGAATTATAGGAATGAAGCTTAATAGGAGTATATCAGGTGTGTTTTTTTTTTTTTTGTTTTGTTTTTTTTTAATAACAAATACCAAAAAGTGCATGTTACTTTAAGAATAAATAGTTAAGGATTAAAAGTAAAAATAAACCCCTAGTTCCCCTACACTAAGATCCTAACCTTAGAAGAAATCTTTTAAATATGTTGATCGAATTACAAAACTGCATTCAAATCCATTTGCGAATATGAAGGTTTTTGACAAAATTTGCAGATATTTAAATGTCATTTGAGTAGAACATTTGCCAGGTGATTAAGCTGAATAAACTGCTTAGGATATGTTTTTTTTTTTATTATATATATATAATTTCTGTGATAAAATGACAATTGGTGGGCTACTGTGTGAATGCTGCAGGATTAGCCAAATACCACCCACAAATGTCCTTAATTTTTTTGAGTAAATATTTGAAAAGTAGAACCTATGAAAAATAAGACTACTACTAGTGTGTGTGTGCGCGCGTGTGTGTGTGTATTAGTCGCACATTTGTCCATTGTACAGGTATAATAGCTTAGAACCTCCAAGGTTTGCATTCAGGCATATTTTTTGCTCTTTTTGTAACTTACTGGTAATTTACAAAAACAAAGGAATAAGTAGTTAAGTTTTATTGAAAAAAGGGATGTTTTTATAATATCAAGTTGAAAAGAAACTCCTGCTTTAATAATTGTGTGCTTTACAAAAAAAAATTCTGCACAAAATTATTCTGAAGAAAACAGTCCTGTATAAACATTTCATTTTTTTTCTGCACTTAATAGTAAAGAGTGTGTTGCCTTGAGAACCTAGGAAATAAGGGAGACTTATTTATTTATTTTTAGTTTCTTGGGTAAATGTTCGTTTTTTTGTAAAGCTCCTTGGGCTGTATTCAGTCTGATTATTTAAGACATTTTATTCTAACTTTTTTAGAATGTTATAATAAATATATACAGTAGTAAATTGAGCAAGTGGTGCTCAAGCCTTTGTTCCTTACTTTAACAAAACATTCAAAACTCGCAGATGCTGCTTATCTGTTCAACTCCAGATAAGAATTGGTCATATCATTATCCTTGAAAAGAAAAGCAAAGCAATACATCTTTTCAACTATAGGGGTGAAGGTATGTTTAAAATTATCACTTTATGTGAGCTTGTTGCACGATTAGTGTAGAGATTGTAGTTTTTATTGTTTTAAACAATAATGTCAAAGGTACACAAGTTCAATTGGATTTTTTTTCTTTCTAAAAAGCATAACCTTTTTTTTTTTTCCTTACTCTCAGTGGTTAGCCATTAGTTATTTACTAGTTGGAAGTCTTTTTGGACAAGTTTTTTTTTCCGTTTTTAAATCTATATACAAAGTTTCCATGGCAAATAAAGGACATTTTTATATAATAAACAGATTTGACAAGTGCATATTTTCAGAAATCAATTTTTAATTGGGGGAGTTTTTTTTTCCTTTCTCCTTCATGAACACAATAAAAAAATGGAATGTTTCCATCATGTAACATTTTAAGTACAAAAAATTGTATTTTTACGCTGTTTGTGGTGCATTCTTATGAATCTAGCAGTAGTCCACCATCATACTGACATCCCAACATCATTGGTACCTTCTTTCCATGTCCTTGATATCCTGATAAAATCTTTTACCCTGCTCATCACTCACTACTTCCCTCATTATTTTCAGGGAAAATTTCCAAATTTGAATCCCCAAAATGAACTTTGAGATGTTAAACTTTTATCCAAATTTCTTTATAATATTGATTTTATTGTTACCTATAACTAAGGCAACCTTCTCATTCCAGGTTGTTTATCACTCCTTTAAATTCTGTATCAGAAAGCAGTTTATTAATATGTCTGGCAAAAATGCCTTCAACTTCGTCAGACCATCCCAGAAAATTTTGGCACAAATACTTAATGTTCCTTTTGATAAGCTTTGATAAACTTCTTCATTAAACCAAGCATAATATGAAGCAGTAGTAGCAACACATTATCTGGATCCACAAAACTAGGTTGGATGATATTTTTGGCACCAATTTGTGTGTTTTTTTTTTTTTTTGTTTTTTTTTCCCCTCTTTGTTTGACTATCTACCTACCTCGCCATTACTTCTGCAGCCAATGTAAATTCTTGGTTCTGCTCTTCCACTCACAGAGAACTTGTGAATTTTGTATCCCATTACTGTTCCGGTTGCTGGTAGGTGAGCAAGTGATCAAGTCTGGTTTTACGCCTAAGAAGTCTACCATCAACCACATCCTGGAACTGAGGGTTGTCATGGAGCGCAAACATGAATATCGGCAGAGTTTCTTTGCAGCCTTTGTCAATTTTCGCAAAGCGTTCGACTCAGTTGATCGAGCTGCCCTGGGGGACATCCTGAGGGTTCGTGGGATCACCTCGAGGTTGTTGGATATCATGGCCGGCCTGTACACTTGGACAAAGGTCCAAGTCTTTAGATTCCTGGTGCTTCCTGTCTTGCTATATGGTTATGAGACATGGACGCTATCCAGTGACCTGAGAGGAAGACTGGACTCCTTTGGTACTGTGACTCTTTGGAGAATCCTTGGGTACTGTTGGTTTGTCGAATGAGTGGTTGCTTATGGAGTCCCGAATGAGGCACATTACCTGCATTGTGAGGGAGGGTCAGTTACGGCACTACGGCCATGTTGCTCGTTTCCCTGAGGGGTCCCCAACAATGAGGATCTTATGATCACCAAGTGGCTGGACCAGGCCAAGGGGTAGCCCACGTAACACCTGGCTGTGGCAGATAGAGGGTCATTTCAGGAGGGTGGAAGTGGACCATGTGTCTGCCTGGGGGGTTGCAAACTGGGATCCCGAGTTGTTTTGTCATGTAGTGGTTGCGGCAACACGCTGTACCTGTGCATGCTTCCCCAACTTGACTTGACTTAATTACTGTTGACGTAGCATGATACACAAATTTCAGGGCCCCACTCATCAACAAACGGTGCTCATTATGGGTAATTTTCTCAAAATTTTTAAAACTTTAAACATAGGTTTTAATATTTGGAAATAAATTCTTGTTACAAAACTGATCTTTAGTTTTTTTTTTTTTTTTTTCTCCTCACTATAAATAATCTAAAAATGTGTTTTGTGAAAAGTTGTGATGGACAAAGTGTCATTTTTCAGTTCAGCTCTTAAAAATACATAATCACTTGAAATAATTAAAAAAAAAAAAAAAATTCAGTGTATACATGTGCTGTGTGAGCACACAAATATAGAAGAAATGCCATGATTAAAGTTTGGGCTTTTTTAATGTTAGGTTTTGTTCCTTAAAGTCTCTTAGGAAAAGGTAACCATTAGCAGGCAATGGGGGTCTGTAGATCAGAGTTTTTAAAAACACCAGATACACACATGAAGGGAGAATGGGGTGAACCACTGACTCACTTATCACAAAATCTCCCGAACCATGAGGACTTGGGACTTGAAATTTGGAATGTAGGTTACCCTTGGCCCATAGGTGCTCGCTAAGAAAGTTTTAAAAATTTTGTCATCCAAATGTGTTCTGTCTGTATGTCTGTCTGCTTGTCACAAGAGAATTAACGGATTTAGATCTGGTTGTTTTCTATAATTTGCTTGAACTTTCCAGTTGTTTTTGCAACTTCTGTCATCACACTAAGCACCATAGTTTGCTTGCGGTACCGATGTATTTATGCAAATCCAACAGAGTGGGTGTGGGCTGAGAGAGGGGGGCAGGGCCTTCCTCATTCACTTGCCAGCCTCTGTTCAAGTTAGTCCACATCTCACCACTTGTTGGAGTGCACCTTGCCTCCGCTTAGTTAGCCATACTTGTTTGCACAACGGACATTATCTACAGATTGTTAAGAGTAACATTTGACGTTTTTGAAAGAGAGATCAGAGCTCCATGTGTTGTAGAGGACAGCTGCTGATTGCCAGAGATATCACGGTCATGTGCTTTTCTCCCAATGCAGGGGACGCTTTCCTGTTGGAGCTGAACATGATCAGATATAGTGCCAATGTCTATTGATTTTTAAAGTTTGGCCTGTTTCATTACTCTGTGGGCGAAGCCACGGGGTACAGCTAGTCTTTGAATAAAGTACAGCTGGAGTTCCTGGCTTTGGGATAAACTTTCCTTCCTGGTACAGACACTCTCTAACTTTTGAACATAAACCAACTTAACTTGAATAGTCATTCCGGAGGTGGGTAGCTGACCTTTAATTGGAAATGGCTGGAGTCATTTTAAAGACTGCCATTTTAACTGTTTAGATGCATGTGGTGTAGTGGTTAAGGCTTAGGACTTCAAACCCTGAGGCTGTGGGTTCAAATCCTACTACTGACACTGTGTGACCCTGAGCAAGTCACTTGACCTGCCTGTGCTCCATTTGGGAAAAAACGAAAAGAAAATGTAACCAAATGTATCATAAATGTTTCAGGTCACCTCGGATAAAGGTGTCGGCCAAATAAGTAAAATGTAGTTCTGTTTCTCACTTTCTTGTTTTTGTACAATAGCTCCTGAGGCCTGATTAAATGACATGACTAAAATGTTCAAAAATTATAGAGACATTTAGCTAAGCTTTTTAGTTTTTCAACACAAAAATATGGAAACAGGTTGAAGGATTTCCTTCACACAGAGAATCCATAGATGTATGAAATAACTTGCCAAATGCTGTGATAAGAGACAGTGGTGTTTTGGGAACCTTTAAAAATGTTTTCTCAGTTTTTTGGAGAAATTATTAGGCGTGTTAAGATTTGTTGGATTAAACTGCCTATTGTCTTCAAAATTATTCAAACAGCTTTTAGTGAGCTATTCAATTAATCTATGCATATTGTAAATGTGAGACATTTTTAGTCCTTAATTTTTTTTCTGCACAGGAAAACAATTTAATGGGATTTTCTATGCAAATATGTGGAAGCACTTTGAGTAGTGAGAAGTTCTATATACTGTAAATGTAGCGAAATTATTAACTTACACGGCTATGGACATCTGTTCTTTTGAACTTGTCGTTTTGGATGATTGTGCTCTGAGATGGGACGTGTATGGTGCATGGACGACTCGGACTGCAAGAACAGTAGAGAGATGGTTTCCAGTAGGAAAGAGAAAAGCAAAGAGGCAAAGAAAGAGGTGGAAAGATATGGTAATGAAGGAAGCAAGAGATAGAGGAGAAGAAACCTAGAGGAAGTGGAATAGGATAGAGAAGTGGAGGAAACTTCATAACAGGCAGGGGCACAGTGTCAAATGATGGAAGTGTGGCTGTTATCAATCATAAGTGTTTTTTACTGGTTTGGGGGGGTTTTGGGAGAGAGAGATAAATATAGATGATAAAAGTATCAAGGGATCTAGATGCAGACCTCCAGTGGCACACCCATCTTTTTCTCCTCCAGGGTTCTCTCAAACTGTTCATTGGGTCCACAGGGCTAAAACAGTGGTTTTTAGGATTAACTTGTATGCATGTAAAGGCCCTCTGCCACGACTCTCCAGGTCCCCTCCACCCCTGGAGCAGACATGGGAGTCTGAAATTGGAAGTCTGTAGCTAAAATCTAAGCATCTGCTAAACAGATATGAACCCCATAGTGAGTATGCATTTCAACATTTAGTACATTCTTTTTGTCCATTTATAAAATGCAAAGGTTCTGAGCCCCGGCTTGTATCAATGAAAAACTGTGACTGATGAGCCACAGGAAGGTTAAAGCAGGTCTCAGAGAAAGGGCAGTGAACAAAAAAAAAAAATTTTACATTTCAGATGTTTGAGCAGTCAGGCTGAAGATTTGTTTTTTTTTCGAAAGTGAAAAACAGACACAGAACATATGTGAGCTTTTCTTTAGTGAAATCAGTGGTTTCCATGTAGAATAATTTTTTTCTGAGTATAAAGTTTAAATTACCCATTAAGAACCACCCTTCCAGTACTCTGTAGAAATCAAATTTCACAGCTGGCTGGCTTCTTCTGTTAAAAGGGGGTGATGGAGCTAAAAAAAATGGTGCTGCTTAAAGAGGATAGAGGAAAGTTCAGTGTTTGGTCATATAGCCCTTGAGATTGCATGCACTCAACACAAGCGCCATGTGTAGACAAACATCAGAATGGCGGACCATTTCTTCTCACACATGAGACAACTGGTCCCTAGTTCCTGAATCACTAATGAATCTCATGAGTAGGCTTTGATGTGATCAATATTTCACAGGGGACAAATAATATTCAAATCATTCAGTGCGCTGCAGGAATTATAGCTTCAATGCGATCGAGACTTTATGGAGGAACCACCTACGCTTGGATGTTTGCACAGTTTATGCCCTCATGCTATCAAGAGGGTAAAGCATTGTATTGAGAGGCTGGAATAAAATGGAGGGATATGTAGTTTAATTTTCTTCTGAACCGTTTTGTTACCGGTATTGAGGTCTGAAAGCGATAGAAGTAAAAATTTTACAAATAATTTGTAGGCATCCTTAATATTACAAAACATGTTGTCTTGTGACTCCGGTATCAGGATAATTTTAATAATATGGGGTACCTAGAAAACCTTCCCTCAACCCCCGTCTGTTAACACGCCTTATTTGAATGGGGGGGATTTAGAGAATTGGGGAATGGTGTCTGTTCTTTGCAAAAACCTCTACATAGAAAATGTTTAAGTCTGGTAGCCATCGGTCATTTAGCAACTTCCATGGCATTCTACAGTACAACACATTGTAGCTAAAAAGTGATAATTAAGGATTTACCTTATGCAGTTGTTTGAACCTGGAATCTTACCGCTACTGGTGACCACAATGTCCACTCTAAGCAATCATTGGAGTACTTATTTAAAGAATGCAAGTTAGTGTGCTACTTTGTATACTTTTTTTTTATTTTTATTTAAAGGTCCATTGAGTAATGAGTAGCAGAATTGATCGAAGTATGAATCACAGGTTGCTCAGTCTAACATGGAGATCCGCTAATGCAGCTATAAGATATACTTAGTGCAGTTAAATCTGTACATTTTAATATACGTAAAATGAAGGAAAGTGAACACTTCATTTTTTTTTTTGTGCTGTAATTTTTTTTATATAATTTTTAATTGTAAAATGTAATTAGTTATCTACATTACTCAGTATGCTGCA